>NW_017100447.1:321037-327303 GCF_001263275.1 Habropoda laboriosa | reverse complement strand
GTGGCTACCGTAGATATCAAATGTCCTTATATTTTTCTCCTTTATGGAACTGAATTCTAATACGATGAATTTGAAATGAGAATTTATTCTAGTATTTATGCGATTAATTGACGAAACAATTTTTTACTTCATTTCACCCCTCTTCTCGCTTCCTCTGTGAAAGCTGTTTACTTTGGAGACACTCTATATATCGTTTTGTAATATTTTAGAACGAATTTCCACTGGTGCAGGATATAGTTTGTACTATATAGTAGCAGTGCTTGTGAAGTTTAAAGTATAATTCATGATGTAACTTAGGGGATGTATCACGAACTTAGGGGATGCAGAATGTAATTATAAATTCTCCAACAGAATTTATGTAATTCCGTATTGCAAGTACTGTTATCCAGAAATCTTTCAGAAATACATCATACATGTTTACGTATAAAACAAGAATTTTTTAATAGACAAATAAAGCTCGAAGATACCTTCAACTTCTTCGTTCTTCCTCGAAAAACATTCTTTTCAAATTCATCTCATACAGAACCTTTTGATTTAACTTCGCAAAAATCGAAAAATTTCGTTGATCGAAAAATCAATTAACTTCGACGAAAGTTAATCACCTTTCGTAGGCAAAACAGTATTAAAACCCTGTTTAACAAAACCCTGGCTAGCCATAAAAATCGTTCAAAAATTTGTTTACAGTTATAACAGAAAATACTGCGGATAAAGAACAGAAATCACGATCCCTCTCTCATTCCATCGCATTATTACAGGAAAATTTATCACGCCAATTTTCCTCGCATTAAGCATCTTTACGCAACGTCAACTGTCAACGGTGCTCCATCATCGTGCACGTTAAAATTCGTTATGGGCAATAAACGGCGTCGCATCATTTCTCCATGGCTCTATCACGAGGCCATCGCGGCTCAGCTATAAATTTTCGGGCAAACCTGAGAACCCATTCCCGTGCAATCCCATAGAAACTAGCTTAATCGTTATTAGTCTGGATCTTTCCGTTTTACGGAAGCATAAATTCGACCGACACGCGCGTGAACAACGTTACAAGCCCCCGTTTTTACTGTTAATGAATTTTTTTTTTACAGCTCCTAACAAGTACACGGAACAAAAATGCAATTCTACGGCGTGTAACCAAGTTCCGGGATTTTCAGTTTAACCATTCATGAATGAGTGCTTTTACTGAATAGAATAGTTATTGAATTTTTTGAATTTGTGAATTATTAGTAGGAATAATTACTGGAATAAGAGGGAAAAGAATTTGGGTAATGGTAATTCTTTTCTTTCTTCGAAATCATGAATGAGTGCTTTTACTGAATAGAATAGTTATTGAATTTTTTGAATTTGTGAATTATTAGTAGGAATAATTACTGGAATAAGAGGGAAAAGAATTTGGGTAATGGTAATTCTTTTCTTTCTTCGAAATCATGAATGAGTGCTTTTACTGAATAGAATAGTTATTGAATTTTTTGAATTTGTGAATTATTAGTAGGAATAATTACTGGAATAAGAGGGAAAAGAATTTGGGTAATGGTAATTCTTTTCTTTCTTCGAAATCATGAATGAGTGCTTTTACTGAATAGAATAGTTATTGAATTTTTTGAATTTGTGAATTATTAGTAGGAATAATTACTGGAATAAGAGGGAAAAGATATTTGGGTAATGGTAATTCTTCTTCTTCTTTTATCGAAATCATGAATGAGTGAAGAAAACACATTTGAAGAGACAGCAGGCTGATTTTCTTTTGCTTTGTTCGTCAGAAATAACGGGACAACTTGTAGTGATTTAATCTTGGAATTTGGCTAAGGTAAAGACAGGATTGCCTTTCGCACAATGCCTTTATGGTCGGCACAATGATCCCATAGAATGCTGGTTCCCAACCTCTCAGAATTAGACGTTCCATTTTTCGTCCTTTTGATCAGTGAATTACAATTTTTATTTTATTATTTAAATAAGTAACGTACTTTGGACTTGTTTTTATTTCCAGCACAAAAATGTTTACTGTAACTTTAATATCGTCGAGTTACAATATTTTTGGAACAATTTTGTATAGAATAAAAAATTAACATCAAATTTCTGAAGACAGCAGAAATTTTTATTCCAAGAACACACGTAACACATTTTCCGAATTTTTAGTAGTCTTTCTAGATACCGTAAACTACAAATTGCAAGCTCGTTTAAATTGAAAATTCATTAAAAATTTGATTCAAACTAAAATTCTCAAATTTCTCTTTTAATTGAAGTGAAAAAATGTTTATTCTAAGAATTCACATAAACGCTTTTGTAATTTTTAACGTGGTGTCGTAAACTATAAATTCCAAACTCTGATAATTGTGCATGCATTGCATTGAAAATTATTTTCAAACTGAAATCCCAAATATCTCTTTTCGTCTCACTTGGAAAATTGTGTCACAAAAATTTCCAAACTTACTTTCGCAAAAAACTGTCATTTTCACCTGTTAAATTATTGTCCAATTCTTTTGGAATTCACATCGAGCGTAAGAAATGGCGCGAAAACTTTGCAGTGCTCGCTATGAGAACCTCTGGGACGTGTAGAGACTCTTTTCTCACGACTTCCACGGCCACTTACCCCCGCTGCAAACAGCAACCCCTAGGCCGGGGTGAGCAGGCCGCGCACGTACCCTGTACGGTCTCTTTTAGCGTTTACTATGCCCGCAATAGATACCCGCGGCATTACTTTGCCTACATGCTACCGGGTGGCGTACATAAAACCGACCGCAAACGCAAAATTCAGTTTCCTTTGGTAAATTCTCTATTTCATTTTACAATTTGTGCAATTTCAACCTCGTCATTTTTTTCATTTATAGGTTCAATTTTACACGGTAAATAAAGTGTATACTTAATTTAATACACAGCTCGCAGGCTATTTAAAATTTGACAGATTTGTAAAATATGATAAACTTGTAAAATTGTAAAATTTGATACAATTGATAAATTTCATCAATTTGTAAGACCTGATAAATTTGTAAAATTGTCAAATTTGACCAATTTGTAAGATCTGATGTATTTTGCAAATTTACTGTATTTCGTACGAGTCAGGTTTTCTGTGCGCCACCCAGTACGCAAGGGGATGGGCTGGAGAGTACACTTCCCGTGTGGAAACAGCGTGGTCGATGGCCCCGAGTCGCTGGCACAACATTTGAAAATTATCAACGACGCGACGTTTTCTTATGTACTTCTTATTTTCATTCCTCTTATACAGGGCGTTCTTTAAATCGCGATGGTACATAAATCTTTCAGATCATTCACAAAATTCTTAGAGAAATTTATTTATGCACCAATTTAACGTAAGGAACGTAACTTCGTTCATAGTAACGTGAATGAAATTTTCGACGGTTATTCATTTCTTTCGTATATTTGTAAAGTGAATTAGGTGAATTTAGAAAGTGATCAACTTCATCGAACGAAATTAAGTTAATTTATTTTATAAAATGTTTGCATTCACCAGTGATTGCTATAAGAATTAAATTACGTATTTAATTCAAGTTATTTCTATTCACCGATAAATACAAATATCTCGAATATACAGGGTGGTCCACGCAACGTGTGCACCGTTATAACTTCCAAAATATGCGTTGCACGAAAGAATGTTATATACAAAAGTTACATGGTTTAAAAGGGTACACTATGTAGTGCGTTAATTTTTTTTATAGGTGGAGGCGTTTCGGAGATTTGAAGGTCAACTTTGTTTTTTTAAACGGAATACTATATTTTTTATATCAAAATATGGTAGAGTATCGAATTGTAAGTAAAAAAGTATTGACCGTTATTAGCCCTAAACCTAATAGCTAACGAGTAATTTCACTTTATTACTTGAAAATTTTCTTCACGTAATATCAAGTTGGAGATCCAACCTACAAGATACGCCTCCACCTATAAAAAAAAATTAACGCACTACATAGTGTACCCTTTTAAACCATGTAACTTTTGTATATAACATTCTTTCGTGCAACGCATATTTTGGAAGTTATACCGGTGCACACATTGCGTGGACCACCCTGTATATGACATCTTCCTATCCCAAATTATCCAACGAATAAAGTTTCATTTATTTTCGAATTTTCTATTTCCCATGCTCTACGATATCACCGTTGGCAGCATTCGTATTCTATATCTGCGAGGGTCCCTGCGTACCTGCCAAGGTAACAGAGGGGAGGGTATAGATTTCGTAGAGGAACAGTTAAATTGACCCTCGATCGATGGTTATTCTCCTTTGTCTCCAACCTTCCAGCTTACTTGGGTACTATTCTTTACGAATTCAATGAAATATAAGATGCTCTAAGTAAAGCAACGAGCAAGTAATATAAATTTGGTAAAATGAATTATTTATTAATTAAATTACCCGACAGAAAATCTTTTTTAAACAATTAAAAATATTAGCTACTCTTATAAATTCAAATTTCGGTTTTATTTCAGTTTTAATATTTTGATATTTAGTTCAAATATCAGTATTTTAACACACTGAGCGCCGGCCCCGTGAAAACGCGGGATTCTGAGTCTATCGCTTGAGCGCCGGCCCCGCGATAATGTGGAATTTTTTTTTGCTGGTATGGGTGTCTTACACATCGATTTGCATTCACTTGTCATGGTCACGTCGATCTTCATTTGTTATACTCTAAAAACAAAACGCATACGATGGTTCGGAAACAATCCAAGCAAGAATCACTCTCGAGCAGTGTATTCCGCAGACAGTATATCTTTCGTACGCTTACGCTTTTGGTTGAACAGTATAACAAGTCTTATTATTCTGTACCTTTTTACCCATATAATATGAGTGAAATTATTAATGAGTATATTGCTAACTCTCTATCGGATTATTCGATACATTCAGAAGATTCTGATATAGAAGTCGAGGAGTTGCCGGCGCTCAGGCTTTAAATGTCTCTTAGGTCGCCGGCGCTCAATGTGTTAATATCAATTCTAGGAAGTCGAAAAAATGTTAAGAAAATTCTAAAAATTCTCTTCGAAAAATAACTTGGCTGCCAATAATCTGCTTCTGTTTATTAGATATGTTTGCTGTTTTCAATGGAAGTTAAGTTTTTTTAAAATCGATTAAAACCTTCCAACACTTTGTGCTTCCTGAGATTAATAATATTTCATATTGTCAACGCTGCGTCGCAAAAACAGACGAATAAAATGTATCTTAACGAAAGTAAAATCAAATAATTGCAACGTCCACACAGTAGTTTCTGTGGAGTTGGTTTAATAATATGTCGTGAGTGATGGCGTGAATGTAGTGCGTTTGTCGAATCGTCTCGAGATCATACAGAAGAACAGGGAGTAAAACAGAAGAACCGCGTTGTTATTGATATCACAGAGTACGTGTGAGAATTTATTGCGAGATATGATAAGAGACCGTTGATCAGATTATCATTATTCCTCTTTACGTGTGTTTATAGTTATTATCAAATTATTGTTATAAAATATATTGCTATTGAACTTATTATCACGTGTTACACAACCACAGTTTCAGTCCTGAAATAGAAACAAAGCTTCCTTAATCTATTCTGCACATTAAGCAAACAGAACCTGTAAATAATATACGCTATTTTTCCAAGGGATTATACGACATCTTTTTCAAAACTTTCGCCAAGGCCAAGCAAAACCGCAAACGTCCCTTTGAAACGAAACGCAGATCGTATTTGTGACACAGTTGCGAGCAAAGCTCCCTGTTGCCGATTAAACAAAACAAGCAGAAGGTCCTGCGAAGAAAAACTGGAGAAACTCAGAGAACCCGACGGACAGCTCTACCGTTCAGAAGACAGGAAAAAATTCAGGCAGAATTCGCGATAGTTGACGAGAACAAACGGTTACTAAATGTTTGGAAATAAAGACACGCAACTTTGCAGCGTACGTTGTAAAATTTTCTGTAGAGTATTTTGTAATTATTTAGATGCAGACGAGAATGTGACTTGCGTGGTCAATGGGTGAACAGAAAATTGAAGAAAGATGAATATTGATTATATCGAATATTATCTTTGTATAATTTTTGTACGTTGAACATTTTTGCTGATTTTGGGCTTCTGAATGGCTGGTTTATGTGGGATATAAATAAATTTATGATTAAACTTGTGGTTAAGAAGGTTCAAGCTGGGTAATATCTGAACAAGTAGATTGTTAATGAATAAAAATTCATTTTTTCTTCGTTGAAAGTGAGAATTGTAAAAATCGACAATTTCGATGGTTACTGAACACGAATAATAAATATTCCTCGCATAAAATTTCTACTATTAGATATGCACAGGGAA
>NW_017100447.1:314703-320997 GCF_001263275.1 Habropoda laboriosa | reverse complement strand
TATTGCTTTGGAATATTTTTTAAGAACACAATACAAAGTTAAATAAAACACACTAAACAAGATGGTAAGAAATTAAATAAAATGCACTAAATAGGATAATAAGAAATTAAATAAAACACTAAAGAAGATTGATATTTTAGAATAGAATAGACACATATTTACGTGCTTTGCGTGTTAGATTGCAGGAAGTAACGCAGAGTGCGTCGAAGAAGAAAATAAGAACGCTGTACAATCAACAAAGACGCCAAAAAATTAAATAAGAAATATAAACAAGACATACAGATTTCCTAAACATTCGAAATATTCGCACCGAACCAAACACTTAGTCCCTAAATTATCAAACGACTCGCACCAGTCAGACGCCTAAAACAGCAAACTAAAAACAAGGAAAAATAAAACAACGCTCACCTTATTACATCTATACAAAGGAAACGCGAATTGAGGAGGTTGGGGCACATCCACACGGTCGTAGAAAATCATGCTGCAGGATTTTCAGGAGCGCGCAAGCACAAGAGACACGCACACAGAGTCACAGGAATAAAGGGGACACGTGAAACCAGAGGAAAAATTCGGGAACGATTACCGAGCGACTAAACTGCGCGACGGTCGAAGGAAGACTAAGAATCGACAAGGTCGCCGAAGAGGGTGAACACCGTAGCGTCGTATTTTGAACCCGCTTCGCGCCGCGCCGGGTCCATTGTTTACCGTCCTGAATACCTGCTTTTCAATTTGCCGCCAATTTTCAGAATTTTAAACCGGACAAATGCAACCGAACACGATTTCTCCCCGACTTTTCCTGCATTTTAGAAACTCTGACGGTATACTTGTGTAATTATTTAACAGAGAATTAATTAGAGACTAAATGGGAATTTTTATATTTTACAATTAGTATGACATTGTATTCGTTGGTTCGAACAGTTCGTAGCGAAATGTGAGAAAAATTCAAACCACGGTATCTCTGTTTTTAATCGAGACAGCGACAAAAACCAAAAGGTGTTTTACTCGTTATTTGAAGACGAGCTCAACGCACTCCGGAAATTATTCACAAGGTGAACGGGGAAGTACGTACCGGGTGGTTCGTAGCGAAATGTCGGAAGATTTCAAACTGACGTATCTCCGTTTCTAATCGAGATAGCGACAAAAAACCAAAAGGTATTTTACTCGTTATTCGAAGATAAATCCGATGCACCCCTGAAGTTACTCCCAAGGCGAACTATATTTTCCGCGGTGGAGCGTTGCCACGAAAAATTCAACGTCCACGCTCCACTGAAGAAAACATAGTCCGACTTATATCCACCCCTGTTCGTCTTACGAATAACTTCAGTAGTGCGTTGGATTCACCTTTAACCGTCGAGGAAAATACCGTTTAACTTTTATCGCTACGTCGATTAGAAACAGGGATACGACGGTTGAAATTTCGCTTAGAACTTTCCGAACAACCCAATATTTATTGATATAACACATTAGGGGATGTTAGACACTCGGGCGCCCAGATGGTCTGCGGCGTCTCGTGGAACGCCTCGGTTGACTATTCAATTGTTCTTGGACAGAGTCGTGTAGTGGAAGATCGTTTGCAATAAATGTCTGTGTTTGTGTTATCACCATGCAACTGCGTCTTGCTACCTTTCCCTGAATTTCAACCTCGTGCTTAACAGGGGATATAGTAAAATATACAGTGGGTATATGCTATTTTGTAGAGTTTTAAGAAATGTTTTTCACAGTGTCTAAGCAGGACAGTTTTGGAAGCAGGGAGACTGTTTTCGAGCCTCGCAGCCCGCCTTTGTATGATAGTTTGCCGAACGAAGATAAGAACAGCGAACAAAGGAGAAGGATGAAACGTGAATCGAGGCAATCAAGCGATTTAAACACCAACTTTTTTAGGTTTACTTTTTTTTTATCTGAAAAATTTTTTAACACACTGGTGAGATTCTTCCGATGAAAACGAGATCAAACACGATATAATCTGAACAACATTTACTTATTAATACTTACTGAGTGATTAATTTCATTTCATATGTCGCTTTGGATGAATCGCAAAAACGAATTGCTAGAAAAATATATTAAATATTTGTACACATTGTTCGTTGAATGTGGAGGGAGAGACACCCTTTGGTGGACATTGTGAGAAAATTTACTGTACAGGGTGCTTCAAAGTTAAATAATAAATCTTGTGAAATATATATTATTTAGTATTTTTGTTACATTCTGAATTTTGTCTTTTACTTATTCTTTAAGAGGGGAACTACTTTTCTTTTTAAAGAAGGGTAGTTCAAGATATACAGGGTGTTCTGAAGTTAAATAGTAAATTTTGTAAAATATGTAACATGTTACTTGATATTTTTGTTTTAGATTTTGTACTTTACTTACTTTCTTAAGAAGATGACAGAGGGTAGTTTAAGGTATACAGCATATTTAAATAGAGAAATTTCTATAGAAGTGTAAATTTGAAAACGTTTCTTCAAAAGATTACGAACAATTATAACAAACAGGATAGAAATAATTTCTTTTCAGATTCTAAGTCTCGGAAACAATTTTTCTAACAAACTAGAAACTTCCAAAATTTCTTACTTCGCAGCTATTCTAAAGTAAACAATTATTTGCATTGTAGAAAATTATTCAAACGGAATAACCAACGAGTACACTACTTCGTAGCTCTTGTGACTGAAGTATAATTTGCATAATTTGTTAACGAAACGTGATGAAATATTGATCGTTTAAACTTTAAAGCACCCTCGAAAGGGGTCAATCATCGACAAATTATTCGTATAAGTGAGCAGCATAATATTCAATAATGTCTACAAACATAATACAACATCAATTTTATCGCGAATTAATATTGTCAAACTAATGACTCTTAGAAACAAATTTGCATGAAAACCGTGTCATACAAGGGTTACCTGTGCATACAAGCGCTTTACACAACTTTACAGTTCGTGTGGCTTGTGCTGAAAATTAGTTGCCTGTCGAAATGTCAACCATTTAAAATTCGACATTTCCGAAGTACATAGAATTTTCAGTAAACACTGTTATTCTAAAGGATCAGAATTCACCCATCCAAGAAAAACAATCAAAATGTCAATCATCCGAGATTCAATATTTCTGAACTGCATGCTATCTTAGGTGAACGCCATTATCCTAAGAAATCAGTATTCTCCCGTCTAAAAGAGACAATCAAAATGTCAATCATCCGAGACTCGATATTTCTCAACTATATGCAATCTTCGGTGAACGCTGTTATCTCAAAAAAAAAAAAAAAAAAAATCAGTATTCTCCCGTCGAAAAAAGCAATTAAAGAGTTCACCATCTAAAATTCAACATTTGCGAAATGCCTAAAATTCTGAAAGATTAGTACTCTCCCACTCAAAAATAAAAAGTCGAAACGTTAACTGCCTAAAATTAAATTCCACTGAAAATCCTAAAATTCCTAACCAATAACGTTATCCCAAAAATGACTAAAAGTTATCACTAAAAATCGGTATTATCCTCTGGAAAAGAGACAGCCAAAGTGTCATTCGATTCAAGAACCCGTATTACAAAATCGCACGAAATTCTTAATATGTAAATATCCTGACCCCAGAAACACAACTATACAAAAACCACCAAAACCAAGCTTCTAAAAAAAAAAACTTTGAACGCTTATTAAAGTACACACATGCAGCGTGAATTAGGGAACTGTTAACGTATTTTAATTCGTGTAACTTTTAGTACATAGTTATCACACGATGGAGAAATATGAAATATAATTTTCATATTTATATTTTTGCATTTTTCTTGAAAATTTACACACACTGTACAGCTCGCGCCTTTTCGTCCACCTCTAGCCTGATTTAATCCTTAATTTTATCTTACAAGTATTTCTACCTTTAACGAGACCCGATTTTAACCCTTTCGCTGCGGCAAATTTTAGGACACAACACGCGTAGTAGATTCAGATGTTCCACAACGGCCGCAAAATTTTCTTTGCTGGCTGTATCATTTTAAAATTTGTTTCATTGAATTAACGTGGAAGAGTGCAGAGGAGAAAATTAATATCCAATAACACAGTGCGAACAAATTTTCAAAGCGCCTACAGGCAACCAATAGCAGTGAAAGGGTTAACCCTCTACTGTCGAGACACCGTTTTTGAGATGTAAATCTCGATGTGGAGTCTAGGAAACTCCTCAACTTCCGGTTAGTTTACACATAAATACAGAACATTTCTGACAATTTTTTTTACCGACTTACCTTCGTTACACATTTTCCTAATGAACGGTTATAGAATCGAGTGGTTGGTTGCATTAATTTCATTCTAATGTAATAATGTCGAGTTCTAAATAGAATGGAAGTCTCTGAGACTCCGCCTCGACAGTAGAGGGTTAAAACTGTGGGATTGGTTTAATAATAAGATGTGAGTGATGGCGTGAATGTAGTGAGTATGCCGAATCGTCTCGAGATTTGGTAAACGAGCGGATCATACAGGGTAACTGGGGGCAAAACAGGTGAAGCGCGTTGTTATTGATAACAGAGAGTACGTGAGAATTTATTGCGAGATATATTGAGAGAGCGTTGATCAAATTATCATTATTTCTTTTTACCTGTGTTTATAGTTATTGTTATAAAATATATTGCTATTTAACTCATTATAAAGTGTTATACAACCACAAAAACGATACAGCCAAAATAACAAAATGTTGGTCTACGATAGAGAACGTACAATATTACGGCACACGGTTGAAGCTACGACAGCGAAAGTATTAATACACGTGAAACAGGTAGACCTCTAATTCAAAGTCGGTTCATCGCCATCGCTGTCGATGTCCCTTTCATCCTCCTCCTAACTGCGTATCACGGCTACATCTCAAGCGAGACCGAGAGCCTGCAGGCATGTCCTCACAATACTGCATTACGATACCACCCCATTTACACTCTGTTCCTTTTCTTTCGGCCGTCCCTCCACCCCTCCGCGTCTTTCACCGGGGGAAATGTCGTTAAAGGTTCGAGGCGAGGCAAGATGGAGGACGATTCTCGAAAAATGAGATCGAAAGTAGGCCCGCGGTAGAAGAAGGAGGAAGAAACGAGATTCACGTGTGCTCTCCTTTTTCCCCCTTCTTCTTCTTCTTCTTCTTCGTGTACCTTTTTTTTTTTACCCTTTTTATTCTGGTGGGAGGGAGAAGAACAAAAGAGGAGCGGAAAAACGGGAGAGTAACGCGACAAGTTCCTTCTGTCGACGGAATGCTGTTAGCCAGCTTGAATTTAGGTCGCGTGATTCTTTTCTCTCCCCTTTTAACCCCTTCCTCCTCCTCCTCCTCCTATTGGTACTCGCGATGATTGAAATCGCGCCGCTCCGTCTCCTCGAGCGAGCTGAAATTGACACGTTGTCTTTTCTTCCAGGATTTTCTTTGGGCTTTTTGTTCTTTTTTTTTTTTGGCTTTTTTGCTTTTTTTCATGGTCGTCGAGGCTTAACCCTTTCGCTAGCGTGGGTGACGATAGTTGATGGAGATGAAGCATTTTTGTGTACCACGGGTAATTATGGTTGCTCGCGAAATTTGTTAAAACTGTTTGAGCATTGTAGTCGTATGATATATGAGCCGCTCAAAATTGACCAAATTTATTTATTTACTAAACTAAATTTAGTAAATTTGGTAAATTTTGAGCGGCTCGTTTATTCATTTAGTGTAACTAAATTTAGTAAATTTATTTAGTAAATTATCTGTAAAATTTAGAAATAAATTTTCTTCCTCTTCTATCTCGCTAAATTAAACAATGCACTCAGCAACTATTTTCTCGCATAAACAAAACAACAACTTCTTCCACATAAATCATAAATAAATTCGCCGAGTATTTGATCTTTGCTACCACAGTGAAGAATTATACCTCATACCTTCGATTCGAACTACACTCAGAGATCAGCCCATGAAGACCGCGAAAATTAAACTGAAATCCTTCCGTACAAGTAAAACCTCCACCTAGCCAGTATTTATCCCGATAACCTTTCATCGCTTGAAGTATCCTCCTCCACTCAGGAACGTATTAATACGCTTTAACCATTGCTGTCATTCATAATTCCAGCAGCTGAAGTTGAAACGCGACGGGAAAAGAAGGAAGAAAGAAGCGCTCACCATAACGTCATATACGACATTTCGAAACGAGACAGATATTTGAACTTTTATTAAATTCGTTTCGCCTCTGAAAGATCGAGAAACTTTGAAAGTTCACCCCGAGAGTACAATTTTCTTTTCTTTTTCATGTTTTCTCTTCTTCTTTTTTTTTTTAAATACATATAATTCGAGTCGACATTTCTCCCTGTAAATCGAA
>NW_017100447.1:313472-314631 GCF_001263275.1 Habropoda laboriosa | reverse complement strand
TCTCTCCGAGCTTGCTCGAACTTTCCAACGAATCTTCAATTTATTCCCGGCCACCCCTTCTTCTCCGAACGCCCCTGGCTCCGAGAATCGTTCCGATTCTTACGATTTACCGTCGCGTCTCGATTAAAGCGCCGCCTGATGCACTCGATTGATTCCCAATCGAACTTGGACGAGCAATCGGCACGCTCGAACAACGATGTTATCGGTTACTTCGCCCGGGGTGTCGCTGGAACGAACAGCACTAGTGGAAAAAGCGCGAGAGTGGAGGAGAGCTGGGGTAAATTGGTTAATTGCTGATTCTATGACCATTTCGAACCTGGAGCTTTTCATCGTGATTTTTCGAAGATTTTTTCTCTCTGCGCGATGAAAGAGGTGTTTGGTGAAATTGAAGTTGCAGGTTTCGAATTTGGCAGAAAATTTTGTAAATTTTGAACGCGGAAAATTGGGATTTGGAAATGTGGACAATTTGGGAAACCTGGTGATTTGGGATTTTTTAATTTTTGAAGATGGAGAATATCCTGGTGATTTGGGATTTTTTGATTTTCTTAAATTGTGTGAAATTTTTGTGAAATAAATTGAGATGCTTTGGAGATTTCGGGATGATTTTTTTTTCAATTGAGAAATTTAGTGAAATACGAATTAGAATTTCTGATTTTGAGTGTATTTTAATGGCACAATCGTGTGTCAAAGTGTGTAGAGATTTGTCGAGGATTTTTCGAATTTTTTCAATGCAATTGTGGTGAAATAAATGGAATGCTTCGTTAATGGGAAATTTGGTGAAACAGGAATTGGAATTTTTGATTTTGAGTGTATTTTAATAACACAGTTACTTGTCAATGTGTGTAGAGTATTATGGTGATTTGCAGACGATCTTCTGAATTTTTTTAATGGAATTTGTATAAAAACAATTTGATGTTTTATTATTATTACGTGAAATGAAAATTTCATTTGCGATTTTCAAGAATATTTGATATATAATATTTATTACAAGTATTATAAGTAACAGATAAGAAGGAACTGTAAATAATACCTGATATTCATTCTGAAATAATTTCGAGAAGGAAGAAATGACTAAAAATTTTAATTTACTAATGCGACCCAGAAAAAAATGAAACATTTCGAATTAACTGCAAAACTTTTTAATAATAATAGAATATGT
>NW_017100447.1:310490-313316 GCF_001263275.1 Habropoda laboriosa | reverse complement strand
ATTTTTTAAATTTTTCTTCATTTTTTCTTTTAATTGCAAATAAAAAGTCGCATATGTATTCTGTTCAATGCAAATAGATTGTCAATATTTAACCCAAACATGATGTTATTTGTACTGACAAGAAATATCCTTTTTCATTAAATTTCAAAGTGTTCTAAAATTTTCACGAAAATGACGTTTTTCTTTCTCGTTTATGGCCAAAGTCAATTTTTTCAATTTATTCTGTGCAACGAATTTTTTCGTTGCATGCCAGTTAGTTATATTTTCTTTTTACTCTATAATTACACCTATACAATTTCTGCAATAATTTCTTTCCTGAAAGTATCAAAATTACCTGACCAAATGAGAAAGTCTGTTCTAACATTCTTATTTTCACTCTGAATATGATTTAATAAATATTGTAAAATACAAGCATCAAAAATTCATTGTTTCCAAAGACCGCGATATTTTCAAACTCAATTAAATTAGAAAATTCAATCTTGTTCAAATATTAACTATCAAGGCATCAATTTTTTCCAAAATAAATTCTCAATTTTCAATACTTTTTAAGCACGAATAACAAATATTCAACATTCACACATTCCCTCTTCATCTTCACACAACTTTTCCCCCAAAAATTCTCAATTTCAATACTTTTTAAGCACGAATAACAAATATCTTCAAGTCACATTTCTTGTGCACTAATTTTATCCACGACTAACAATCGAACAGCAACATACAGATCGTCTGAAATTTATTATCACGAGCGACAACGAAAATTCTCCGCAGGCTAGTCAAACTCTCGTCCATAAAACCGCGAAAATTTACTGCAACGGAGGTGTTCCGTGGGCTCGTATCGAATCGAAGCCTCGCGAACGAGCTCGTAAACTCGAGACTGGACGAGCGTCGGAAATATTCGTCGCTGAATTAGGACCAGCTGATAACACGCCGCGTTCCTGTACGCTGTAAATTGCGTACAAGCGACGAGCAACGAGTGCTTTTCAGATAGAGCTGTCCAATAAGTGGCCAGCAACGTGGTGCACTCGTTTGAAGGAAACTTAAAGGTGTTAGTTTAAGTGGAAAAGTTGAAGTTTTTCCAGGAGAACTTTGGTAGATTAGATTTAAGACTTGAATTTAGCGTGGAGTGGCGATTTGTCTGGAAGATTCCTAATTTGTTTTATTTAAGAGACCTTGGTGGTGTTCTAGAGGTGACTAATTTTGTGTAAAATTTTGTGTGTGTATCACTGATTATATTTATAAATAATACTTTATATATACCGTGGATTCCGGCTAATTGGGACGCCGGTTAAGCGGGACAGCCGTTTATTTGGGACAGATACTGAAGAAAGGAATATAAATACATTGCATAATATATATGTTTATTTACTTATTTTTCATTACTTATTAATGTTATTTTATTACTTATCGTTAGCTTTGTTCGCATACTTAAACACACATTTGTATTCAAGACCGAATATTACGTACGTTTCTCAATAAATCGTTTTTGGCTTCATTTTTTACATTGTTCAGATTTTGCCCGTTGGAATTCGCTTTTTCGGGACAGCCGCTTAATTGGGACAAATTAGTCCGGTCCTAATGTGTCCCAATTAACCGGAATTCACTGTAATTTATAAATAATGAACTGATTAGTGATAACTAATAATAGCAAATTATTTGCTTTCAGGATGATAATGTTCATTTTATTTATTTATCAGCAAAGCACTGTGTTCGAGAATTCTTAATTCCCCACTATTTCTGTTAAAAAAAATTCCTGTTGTGTTGAACTAAACAATTCCATGAAGATATATAAATAATTTTTATTTTTAATGTAATCATTTAAAGAAGAATTTTAAAAAATCTTTCATTAATTAATACATTTTCTCCTATCGCTATGCTCTTATTCTTTCCATGTTTAATCCCTATGAAATTATACTAAGCTGTCATACAATACGTATGCATGTCTAAATGTTCTCCTACTCGATTTAAAAAAAAAAACAAAAAAAAAAAACAAAAAACAAATTCACTTTGCCAAAATTCAGAATTAACACTGATTTATAGACACCTGAATTACACAAGAAACTAAATCTCACTAAACAGAAGTAGGTAATTAATTGTCTAAAATTCTAACGCTATTCAAAGAGTTGAATCTGTATTAAAATCTAGATAATTTTAACGACGCTTAAATGCCTACAATTACAGGAAAAATTCAACTCGACTGAATGTAATTACAGTAAATTCTCTACAAGAGTCAGTAAGTTTGGATTCTACAAGTGACAGTACAGATGGTCCCACGCCTAGGTCTGCGTCATTGCTGCGCCCATGTTAACTCGATCGCAGTCAGTCAAACGTGTAACGCTACACCAGTCGGTTTCGTTTACGAGATAACACAGCTCGATAAATCATAATAGAAAAATATAATTTCTTTAATTTTACTTTTTATCCTGAAATTTTTCTTAACATATTGATGAGATTTTTCTGATGAAAATGACATACAACACGACATAATTTGAACAAAATTTACTTATTGACACGTTCACTGTCACGCCAGATTTACAGGTTGCTGTCAGGCGGCCACAAGAAAATACATTTTAAGCATATACATACATTAAGCAGCTCATATTTGAGCTGGCAATACACAACACAACTAACTACTAAACCAAATCACCAGAAAAATTTTCAATATTATTATTGAAGTAAACTTTCGTAGAACGAGAGTGAAAAATTGAAAGAATCAAAAGAAAAAACACGAATTCGTATCTCTTTCGATTCTAGAATATAAGAAAATTTGAATAAAATACGCGACGAGAATTGAGGAGAAGCATAAGTTAAACGCGTACAAAAATATTC
>NW_017100447.1:301422-310276 GCF_001263275.1 Habropoda laboriosa | reverse complement strand
AATATATGAAAAATTTCAAATTAATTTCAATTGCTGGAAGAATAGCTACATACTATGCTGTATCGAAAAAGCAACCTCTCAAAGTAATATCAATATGAAAATATTTCGAAATTATTTTGAGGTTTAGGGAAATAAACATTTGTATTTTAGTCATTTCAATACTATAGACTGGATAACAATTCATTTTAAATATACATATTCGAAATTTTCCTTTTATAACAAATGTGAATCATTTATATTATTACTGGTGCTTGCTAGACATTTAATATCAGACTTTAAATATTCTGCTTTCGGTTCTTTTAAATACAATCAAATAATTTCTTCAATTAGCGGTACTTGGATTACTCCGCTTCGAATAAAATATTTCGAAATTATTTTGAGGTTTAGGGAAATAAACATTTGTATTTTAGTCATTTCAATACTATAGACTGGATAACAATTCATTTTAAATATACATATTCGAAATTTTCCTTTTATAACAAATGTGAATCATTTATATTATTACTGGTGCTTGCTAGACATTTAATATCAGACTTTAAATATTCTGCTTTCGGTTCTTTTAAATACAATCAAATAATTTCTTCAATTAGCGGTACTTGGATTACTCCGCTTCGAATAAAATATTTCGAAATTATTTTGAGGTTTAGGGAAATAAACATTTGTATTTTAGTCATTTCAATACTATAGACTGGATAACAATTCATTTTAAATATACATATTCGAAATTTTCCTTTTATAACAAATGTGAATCATTTATATTATTACTGGTGCTTGCTAGACATTTAATATCAGACTTTAAATATTCTGCTTTCGGTTCTTTTAAATACAATCAAATAATTTCTTCAATTAGCGGTACTTGGATTACTCCGCTTCGAATAAAATATTTCGAAATTATTTTGAGGTTTAGGGAAATAAACATTTGTATTTTAGTCATTTCAATACTATAGACTGGATAACAATTCATTTTAAATATACATATTCGAAATTTTCCTTTTATAACAAATGTGAATCATTTATATTATTACTGGTGCTTGCTAGACATTTAATATCAGACTTTAAATATTCTGCTTTCGGTTCTTTTAAATACAATCAAATAATTTCTTCAATTAGCGGTACTTGGATTACTCCGCTTCGAATAAAATATTTCGAAATTATTTTGAGGTTTAGGGAAATAAACATTTGTATTTTAGTCATTTCAATACTATAGACTGGATAACAATTCATTTTAAATATACATATTCGAAATTTTCCTTTTATAACAAATGTGAATCATTTATATTATTACTGGTGCTTGCTAGACATTTAATATCAGACTTTAAATATTCTGCTTTCGGTTCTTTTAAATACAATCAAATAATTTCTTCAATTAGCGGTACTTGGATTACTCCGCTTCGAATAAAATATTTCGAAATTATTTTGAGGTTTAGGGAAATAAACATTTGTATTTTAGTCATTTCAATACTATAGACTGGATAACAATTCATTTTAAATATACATATTCGAAATTTTCCTTTTATAACAAATGTGAATCATTTATATTATTACTGGTGCTTGCTAGACATTTAATATCAGACTTTAAATATTCTGCTTTCGGTTCTTTTAAATACAATCAAATAATTTCTTCAATTAGCGGTACTTGGATTACTCCGCTTCGAATAAAATATTTCGAAATTATTTTGAGGTTTAGGGAAATAAACATTTGTATTTTAGTCATTTCAATACTATAGACTGGATAACAATTCATTTTAAATATACATATTCGAAATTTTCCTTTTATAACAAATGTGAATCATTTATATTATTACTGGTGCTTGCTAGACATTTAATATCAGACTTTAAATATTCTGCTTTCGGTTCTTTTAAATACAATCAAATAATTTCTTCAATTAGCGGTACTTGGATTACTCCGCTTCGAATAAAATATTTCGAAATTATTTTGAGGTTTAGGGAAATAAACATTTGTATTTTAGTCATTTCAATACTATAGACTGGATAACAATTCATTTTAAATATACATATTCGAAATTTTCCTTTTATAACAAATGTGAATCATTTATATTATTACTGGTGCTTGCTAGACATTTAATATCAGACTTTAAATATTCTGCTTTCGGTTCTTTTAAATACAATCAAATAATTTCTTCAATTAGCGGTACTTGGATTACTCCGCTTCGAATAAAATATTTCGAAATTATTTTGAGGTTTAGGGAAATAAACATTTGTATTTTAGTCATTTCAATACTATAGACTGGATAACAATTCATTTTAAATATACATATTCGAAATTTTCCTTTTATAACAAATGTGAATCATTTATATTATTACTGGTGCTTGCTAGACATTTAATATCAGACTTTAAATATTCTGCTTTCGGTTCTTTTAAATACAATCAAATAATTTCTTCAATTAGCGGTACTTGGATTACTCCGCTTCGAATAAAATATTTCGAAATTATTTTGAGGTTTAGGGAAATAAACATTTGTATTTTAGTCATTTCAATACTATAGACTGGATAACAATTCATTTTAAATATACATATTCGAAATTTTCCTTTTATAACAAATGTGAATCATTTATATTATTACTGGTGCTTGCTAGACATTTAATATCAGACTTTAAATATTCTGCTTTCGGTTCTTTTAAATACAATCAAATAATTTCTTCAATTAGCGGTACTTGGATTACTCCGCTTCGAATAAAATATTTCGAAATTATTTTGAGGTTTAGGGAAATAAACATTTGTATTTTAGTCATTTCAATACTATAGACTGGATAACAATTCATTTTAAATATACATATTCGAAATTTTCCTTTTATAACAAATGTGAATCATTTATATTATTACTGGTGCTTGCTAGACATTTAATATCAGACTTTAAATATTCTGCTTTCGGTTCTTTTAAATACAATCAAATAATTTCTTCAATTAGCGGTACTTGGATTACTCCGCTTCGAATAAAATATTTCGAAATTATTTTGAGGTTTAGGGAAATAAACATTTGTATTTTAGTCATTTCAATACTATAGACTGGATAACAATTCATTTTAAATATACATATTCGAAATTTTCCTTTTATAACAAATGTGAATCATTTATATTATTACTGGTGCTTGCTAGACATTTAATATCAGACTTTAAATATTCTGCTTTCGGTTCTTTTAAATACAATCAAATAATTTCTTCAATTAGCGGTACTTGGATTACTCCGCTTCGAATAAAATATTTCGAAATTATTTTGAGGTTTAGGGAAATAAACATTTGTATTTTAGTCATTTCAATACTATAGACTGGATAACAATTCATTTTAAATATACATATTCGAAATTTTCCTTTTATAACAAATGTGAATCATTTATATTATTACTGGTGCTTGCTAGACATTTAATATCAGACTTTAAATATTCTGCTTTCGGTTCTTTTAAATACAATCAAATAATTTCTTCAATTAGCGGTACTTGGATTACTCCGCTTCGAATAAAATATTTCGAAATTATTTTGAAGGTTTAGGGAAATAAACATTTGAATTTTAGTCAGTTCAATACTATAGACTGGATAACAATTCATTTTAAATATACATATTCGAAATTTTCCTTTTATAACAAATGTGAATCATTTATATTATTACTGGTGCTTGCTAGACATTTAATATCAGACTTTAAATATTCTGCTTTCGGTTCTTTTAAATACAATCAAATAATTTCTTCAATTAGCGGTACTTGGATTACTCCGCTTCGAATAAAATATTTCGAAATTATTTTGAGGTTTAGGGAAATAAACATTTGTATTTTAGTCATTTCAATACAATAGACTGAATAACAATTCATTTTAAATATACATATTAGAAATTTTCCTTTTATAACAAATGTGAATCATTTATATTATTACTGGTGCTTGCTAGACATTTAATATCAGACTTTAAATATTCTGCTTTCGGTTCTTTTAAATACATTCAAATAATTTCTTCAATTAGCGGTACTTGGATTACTCCGCTTCGAATAAAATATTTCGAAATTATTTTGAAGGTTTAGGGAAATTAAAATTTGTATTTTAGTCATTTCAATACTATAGACTGGATAACAATTCATTTTAAATATACATATTGGAAATTTTCCTTTTATAACAAACATAAATCATTTTACCAAATACTGGTACTTGCTAGACGTTTAATATAAGACATTGAATATTTTCCTTTGGGTTCTTTTAAATACAATAATATAATTTCTTCAATTAGCGATACTCACTTGGAATACTCCGCTTCGATTAAAATATTTCGAAATTATTTTGAAGGTTTAGGGAAATAAACATTTGAATTTTAGTCATCGTTGTTCTTCAGACTTGTCGAATAGGATATTGAAATGACTTTGAGAGGTTGCTTTTTCGTTACAGTATAACCATCAATATTTGAAATTAATCCGCTTCGAATAAAATATTTCGAAATTATTTTGAAGGTTTAGGGAAATAAACATTTGAATTTTAGTCATCGTTGTTCTTCAGACTTGTCGAATAGGTTGCATTTTCGTTACAGCATAACAATCAATATGTACTTTTCTTCCAGCAATTGAAATTAATTTGAAATTTTTCATATATTTTCTCTGATATTGAATTTTGTTTACTAATAATTTACCATCCAAGGAATTTGCATGAATTGCATGTTAAGTAGTTAGTTGATTTATTATTGTATATTGTGAGCTGATTTGGAACGAGTGCACTACACTCGTGCACTATGCCCACCCTACATTAAACCGTCTCAGTAGTTTACCGTAATTAATTATGTATTTTCGGAATTTATACGAGAATTTTTGAATTTTAGTAAATATTAGAGTCAGTGCATCTGGTATTGAAATAATAGCTTCATCCCTAGTTCGTTTATTATTGAATATTTTTACGTGTTTAACTTATGCTTCTCTCCAATTCTCGTCGCGTATTTTATTCAAATTTTCTTATATTCTAAAATCGAGAAAGATATGAATTCGCGTTTTTTCTTTTGATTCTTTCAATTTTTCAATTGCATTACGCATTATTGCAATAATTTCTATCGTTACATGTAATTCTAATTATTTAGCAGCTTCTCTGCTGCTATCGACCCTAAATTTTACTGACACTTGTGGAATCAACCCTACATTTTTTTTTTTTTTACGTGGAGGTAGGTTGACTCTATGTGATAAACGGTGGCTCTCCCTCTATATTCGACGGATAATGTGTACAGGTATTTGATGTAATTTTTTAGCAATTTGTTTGTGTAATTCATCCAAAGCGATATATTATGAAATTAAATTAATCACTCAATAAGTATTAACATTAGATTGTTTCCTCGATATGGCCATGGTGGTCATCAGTGACTGGAGTGTCTCAATCATTTAGAATAATTAAAATTAAATAAATTTTGTCAACTAAAAATTTTGAACGTCATAGCTAGCTAGACATTAGTATCAATTGAAAAAAAAAATTATAAAGCATAATACTATAATCCTATGCTTAAAATGTATTTTCTTGTGGCCGCCTGACAGCAACCTGGAAATCTGGCGTGACAGTGAACGTGTTAATAAGTAAATGTTGTTCAAATTATTTCGTGTTTGATGTCATTTTCATAAGAAAAATCTCATCAATATGTTAAGAAAAATTTCGGGATAAAAAAACGTAAAATTTAAAAAGTTGGTATTTAAATCACTTGGTTGCCTCGACTGACGTTTCATCCTTATCTTTTATTCGCTGTACTTGCCTACGTTCGGCAAACTACAATGGCGGGCGCGAGGCTCGAAAACGTAGCCCTGACTCTACGAGTGTCAGGTTTAGCTTCCTTGCGGTCTGACACTTGTGTAGAATATACTGTATTAAAAAAAAAAAACGATTTTCTTGCATTCTGTTGGAAATGGGACCCGATTGCGATACGGGGCTTCAGTGCGTGCGTGCGTCACCAATAAGTGACGATCGGCCGATTCTCTGTTGTTCTGCACGCGCGTTCACGTTTGTGTTGCGGTGTAAATAGTTGTCGTATTAATCTTTATGTATTACAGAGAAAGTCTGTCAATAGCGTTTCTTTTCTGCGATCCCACCTCTCACGGTTAAATCCGTCGTTGTGTTACAACACATTCTGTTAGTACAAATAAATGTAGAAATAAAGAAATATTAAAAACAGTATAAAATATAAGAAATTGATTAAGCTTTTAACCCTTTGCACTCTTCGCAATTTTTAATATGATCTACCAGAAACTCTGCATCATTTTTACTATGGGCTACCAGCTACTCCGAGGCTATTTATTAGGTTGTCCGGAAATAAATTGCGGTTGTCTGTTATGTCATATTTAGGGCTTTTCTATACTATATATTTTAAATTTATGTTTATCAAGTGATATACTATTTGAACGCGTAGACGTCGCTCCATCATATAAGCGATACACTTTTGTTTTTTACCGTCATTTGTTCTGACTATAACTTAAAAACGTTACAATGGACAAGCAGCAAATTCGTACCATATTTTTATATGAATTTAAATTAGGACGTAAAGCCGCAGAAACTGGTCGCAATATCGATCCTGTATTCGGTGAAAGCAGAACTAATGATTATAATGCATAAAAAGTTATTTGTTAAACAAGCAAGTTTAATACCGCCCGCCTGCACGTATCACAATTCACAATTCACGAATATACACGAATTGGGTTGTGAAACATTAAAACACCCTCCTTATTCCCCCGACTTATCCTCTACAGATTACCATTTTTTTAAACATTTCGATAACTTTTTGCGAGAAGAAATCTTCCGCAATAAAGAGGATGCTGTAAATACCTGCGTGGAATTTATTAATTCTAGAACTCCCGATTTTTATTGTAACGGAACAGGAACTCTCGTAAAACGTTGGAAAAAGTGTATAGAATCTAATGGAAATTATTTCGATTAAATGAATTCATTCTGAGCAAAACTATATGTCTTCAAATCTCATGTACAGAAACCGCAATTTATTTCCGGACAACCTAATACAATGGTGCGAGTGCGCCTCTGTGGAAGATACTTTGTAGACGTTCAATCTTTTTTAAAAATATATCTTACAATGTCGCTGCAGCAGCAACAATGGAGCAGTTAGTTCCGCTTACAATGTCGCCACGGCGGCGACAACGGAGTGCAAAGGGTTAATAACGCTACAAAGAATTAAAATTAAACCTAGCTGAGAACTACCGCAGGATCTCAATTATTCGTCACAAACCACACACTTCGTTAAAACTAGAGAAAGAAGAGAACACAGAATTTATCGTCGAAAATGTAAGAACAGATGGTTCAATGTCACTTTACGCAGTATTTTTCTCAGCTCGTAGGGACAAGCATATCGGCGGGGTTCATTAAAGCGGCAGAATCTCATTTCCCGGGTCCGTGGCGCGCGAACATGACCGAGAAAAGGTACTTGAAATAATATTTGCCCGCGGCGGCAATTACCTCCGTTGCAAACCCGCTCACCAAATGAACACGCACTTCTCAGCGAGATTCAAGGTAATCGAGGCGAGCACGCGGCTTTTCTGCGAACGAACGAGCCTCTGGAGGACCTTAGACCATGTGAAATCATTGCGTAATTGTTGATCGGTACACGATTGAGACATGAACTGCGTTGTTTTCTATTTCTTTTTTGTTTCAGATCCCGCGTGAAATATGGTTCTCTTCGTAATACTGTATGTTACACGCAGATATCAGGTCCCATTTCATAAGCAACACGAATTTTTAACCCTTTCGCCTTCGCTTTTGGCGATATTAGATGAAATATTAGATCATCCCGTAAGTTCGTGCCGAAAGCGAAATATATTTTAACAGAAATCTAATTCTTAGCAACGATATAATTGCCTTACCAAAAACAAAACAGGAAAAAGTGGAATTAGAAGGCACTTACGTTTCTTTTTTAAATCAAATCTGAAGGTTCGTTGAAAATATCGATCTGAATCAAAAAATTCGACAGGAACTTATTGGGATGACCTAATATTTAATTACATACGGTCGTAAATATTTCATTTAATAAAAATTAAATAAAAGTGAAATTTAAGATTTCAGTGTAATGTAAAATTGAAGTAAAATAAAAGTAAATAAAAATTTCGATGTGCTGTGGTTTATGCTATAATCTATGGTTATGCTGTAAGACTGTCTAAAGCGACTGCTTCAATTTTTCAGAGATTTCCAGCTCGTAAAGGGATCGGTAAAGTTGAAAAGATAAATGTGAAAAATTGTGTTGTGCAAATTTCAAAATAATGAAATGGACCCGACAGACAAGGACGCTAAGGACTCTCTACTGCACACTAGTAAGACCTATGTTAGAGTATGGTTGTATTATTTGTGCACCATATTTCAATAAATATATAATATCTATAGAAAGAGTGCAGCACAGATTTCTTCGCCAGTTGCCTGGCATATTGGGAGACCTATATCCATCACTTGTCGTACCTATGAACCAATATTATCATTTTCAAATCTAAACACTCTCGAACATAGAAGGAAATCGCAATATCTTATTCGTTTATGAATTACTCAATGGTCATTTAAACTGTCTGTCGTGCCCTCAACACGAACCACGCGACCGATCACCCCCACCGTTGACTTGCATCGCTTCTATCTACCTGCCAATAAGGGTTCGCGAAAGAGGTCTTTTTTTAGGAAAGGCGTTGATTGGCCCTTTTTCCGCATTAGCAGCTACAAAAAGATGTATAAAGGTAGTACACGCAAGCCCGAAAGCAGAACATATACGGAGAGAAGCAGAGCGTGTACGGTGTGTACATATTAAAAAAAACCGAACAACGTAGTTTAACCTAAAACTAAACAACCAATAGGGAAACATCCATCGTGATATCTTCCAACCGAGAAATAAGATCACGGTAACAAACA
>NW_017100447.1:266483-300994 GCF_001263275.1 Habropoda laboriosa | reverse complement strand
GAAAGGGTAACTGTAGTATATCTTGCATCAAACCCCCAAATATTCAAGCTGCTATTAATTTACCGCTTGAAGCGTATCGAGTATAGTTTAAAATAAAACACATAAATATTACGTGCCCGCTGAACAATCACGGTAACAAACACTGTCCTTCCCTTCTTGAAAAATTTTGTTTAAATGTCTCCGTGTTCAATACCACACCACAGTATTAGGATACCGTACTGGTATCAACCGAATGATTATTAATGTTAATAATGCCATCTCACGCATCGATCTAGTTATCGAACGATTACTGCTTAGCTTGCCACTTAAATGACTTCAACTACACCAATCAACTTAATTTTTAGTTATATTTGTTTTATATAAATTCCTGCCTCACCATGTCACTATTACAGTGTATTATAATAATGGGCCATTTCCCGTATAAATAAGCAAATAAATAATAAAATACTTCAATATCGTGTCATATTAGAATAATTCTAAAAATTTCTAATGGCTTGTTTTCCTTTAATCTCAGATTAAAGCAAAAAGGTTGCAGCTTCGTTGGATTTCCTCATTATCCTGTCGCGTGGTTCATCTTTGAATATTCAGATTTCAAGATATTCTCGATCGCTGCAAGAAAATTCGCGAAGCAGCACGTCATCCAAGAGATGCTTCTTAAGAACGCTACTTTGGGTCCGCATGAATAACGCAAGAGCAATGTTCTTGCGCTGAAAATTGCTAGGAAAGCTTTCGCTCCGTTTCCTGGCCAGCTTATCTCGAGTGGTTCTTGAAATTTTTGTCTTAGAAGCTCGCCCCTTTCGAAGGGAGGATTCGAATCGACCCTTTCCCAACATCGAAAATAACTGAAGATGACAATAAACGAAGAAATGAAGAAGAATTGGGAGTTAGTGCAGGAAGAACATTTTATAAGATCGAAGTGCAGGGAAGAAGATTTCTAGCCTCTCTTTTTGCCACCGAAGTATCCTACACGAGAATTTTTAACTTATTCGAGAAATCTCTAGGTTGAAATGTGAATCGTAATTTTCTGATAAAATTGAATACAAAGAAGCAGAAAATTAGAAATTCTCTTTGGTGTGATATTGCATATCCAAGCATTGAAATCTCCAAAAATGTTCAAATTAAATTCTAAGAAAAGAACGAAATTTTTAAGTTTCTCAGTTAATATGTGTAAATAAATCACTATGTACAATTAAACTAATTCACTGTACTACTATTGTGTACTGTTATTTTTCACTGAAACTGAAATATTTTTCATATGAACAGTCAAAAATGAGATTTTCATCTTCTCTACACATCAAAATATATTCATCATGAAATACAGAAAGAAAAAAGAACATAATTTTCCTAAAGAACAATCCTCTGTGTTAGAATATATTTTAGCATTGAAATCTCTCAAAAATTCACTTTTCCTTCCTGTTTTCTTAAACGATCTTAAATTAAAAAAAGCAAAATGAAACACCTGTTTATCATATTCGTCAGATTTTCTACATTTTCTTGTTCATTCGTTCCTACGCTGAATTGTTAACGAATTCGCCGAAGGAGCTCGCTGACACGTTGAAAATGAAAATGGACGCGAACTCCTTGGCAACTTGTTCTTCCTCCTCGTGCTCAAGAACCGTGACGTCTGCAACTTCCGCGCCACGAATCGCGTGAAAAATCCTACGAGCCGGTTAATTATTCGAGCATACGTTCACTTCGTTCTCGAAATGTTCGCGTTTCTGTCAATACACTTGCCACTTTTCGACGAAAATAACAACCATTCTCGAAGACTTTGCTGGAAAAAGGATAAGCTCTTTAACACGTTCCGTGCCAAGCCGTTTGCGAGCAAGTGTCATTACCAGTTTGGTAAATATGTAGCAATTATATATTTTTGAGATTTTTCGAGCTCCGAATTTATTTATTCGCAAAGTAAATATTGAAACTACAAAATGGACTATATAACAAACGAATAACTTTATTGATATCGAAAATATACAAGAATTCTTGCCGAGGAACGAGGTTTATGGTACACGTGGCGCGGAACGTGTTAATTGACTTTCAGTTTTTAACTTGAAGAATTCAACGGAGCTATTCCACTTGCAACGAATTTTTTTCCCGATTTCGTCGATTCAATCAACCCTCGTACGACGAACGCAGGGTCATTTTGAGTCAACAGCGATAAAGTCAGGCGGCTCAGATTAGAAAACACACATATTTTACGTATTAAATGTAAATAAACAAGAAAAATGTAAAATATACCCAATTCTGTCCCGAAGCCCGTGTAAAATAGAAATTCTGCTATGGGTTAAAATGACCCTGCATTCGTCTTCCGAGGGTTAACTATCAAGATCAGAAGAAATCCTCGAATCATCCACCTAAAGTTCTGTGTCTTGTAATACACGCAGTGCGAACAAAATTGAAATCACAACATCCAGAGAGATCAAACTAAATCCCCAACAAGATAGATCGTTCGATACCCTAACGTCGAACTGCTAATTAGCCAGCACACAGAAGGGACAAGCCTTTAAGACAGAGTTTCTCGAACGTTTTCTTCGAGCTGTTAGAAAAACGGTGGAACAGATGCTCGTCTTTCGCTTACTTTATCGGCGAACGAAGAGGAACCCCAGCTCCTATATCTTCTGCACCATCCACTTAGCTTAATTACTCGTGATTTAGTATCGTTGCGAGCAAGGGAGAAACGATTTAGCGATCAATCGAACACGTTGTCGGTGACGAATGTTGGACTATCGCTAAGGATGAATGATAAGGATGATTCTATGCCTGGGAAATCGTATTGCCTCGTTGGGATGAGCGATGGAGGCTCGTTGGAATGGGAAATGGCTGGCTGATTGAGGGATTGGAGGTGCTTGGGGGGATACGGTGCGGCTCAAGTGTTTGGTGCTTGCGGCGAAGTGTGTTGGAAGAATGTGAGGAAGTGGAAGAGAGAGAGAGAGAGAGTGTGTGTGATTTTGGATTTAATTGTGGGATTAGATGGAGAATGAGATTGACCAGGATGAGAGAATGTATTGTCAGAATATTTTCAAAGAAGGTAATAATTTTGACGAATGTTGGACTATCGCTAAGGATGAATGATAAGGATGATTCTATGCCTGGGAAATCGTATTGCCTCGTTGGGATGAGCGATGGAGGCTCGTTGGAATGGGAAATGGCTGGCTGATTGAGGGATTGGAGGTGCTTGGGGGGATACGGTGCGGCTCAAGTGTTTGGTGCTTGCGGCGAAGTGTGTTGGAAGAATGTGAGGAAGTGGAAGAGAGAGAGAGAGAGAGTGTGTGTGATTTTGGATTTAATTGTGGGATTAGATGGAGAATGAGAGAATGTGTATTGTCAGAATATTGTCAAAGAAGGTAATAATTTCAGGAATATTATCATAATATTTCTTCAGTTTTATGGAAATCTTATCTTATAAAATAATTTGAGGATTTTGGATTTAATTGTGGGATTAGATGGAGAATGAGAGAATGTGTATTGTCAGAATATTGTCAAAGAAGGTAATAATTTCAGGAATATTATCATAATATTTCTTCAGTTTTATGGAAATCTTATCTTCTAAAATAATTTGAGAAATTTGGGATTTTGGATTTAATTGTGGAATTAGATGGAGAACGAGATTGACCAGGATGAGAGAATGTATTGACAGAATATTTTCAAAGAAGGTAATAATTTCAGGAATATTATTATAATATTTCTTCAGTTTTATGGAAATCTTATCTTCTAAAATAATTTGAGAAATTTGGGATTTTGGATTTAATTGTGGGATTAGATGGAGAATGAGAGAATGTGTATTGTCAGAATATTATCAAAGAAGGTAATAATTTCAGGAATATTATTATAATATTTCTTCAGTTTTATGGAAATCTTATCTTCTAAAATAATTTGAGAAATTTGGGATTTTGGATTTAATTGTGGAATTAGATGGAGAACGAGATTGACCAGGATGAGAGAATGTATTGTCAGAATATTTTCAGAGAAGGTAATAATTTCAGGAATATTATCATAATATTTCTTATAAAATAATTTATGTTGGGATAAATTACTGTTATGTTATTTTGTAAAATAATTTGAGGAAACGATTTGATCCAAACGGAAAACTTCCTATAAGGAAGTTAAGCAATAATTCTCAAGCGACAATTTTAATAAATAAACAGATATATTATACAAAAATCGTAAAACCCTTTTCTTATTCCTCTCACCCATTCTATTCCTTATCTTACTTGCTGTATTACAGTACATTTATCTATGGATTATCTCAAGAGAATCTAACATTACTCTCGTGTATTTTGCATACGTTTATATGTTATAATTGCATAAATATCAGCAGCCTAATGATATACAAACCCACTGTGATTTACTTTTCCTCTTTAAACTCATTAATAACATTATCTCTTGCCCGCAATTCCTAGAGGAAATGAATTTTTATGCTAAAGGTACACTGTGTCAGCGTAATTCAAATTTTCTGTTTCTCGTGGAGTATTACAAATTCATATTGCAATACATTAGTTCTCTTGATAGAACGTACTTCATCTTTTAAAAATCCTCTGGAGAAACTTTTACGAATACACTCTCGTAACATTTATATATTTCAATCGCGATTTTTGCACAAAATATATTCAAATATTTGCACAAATTGCACAAAACATTGTACTCTATTTGTACATTAATTTCATCCCATCTATAATAAATAATATCAGATTGCCTACTACTGTTAACGTTCTTCTGTTATTATTCGCGATCTACGAGTATTTTTACTCAGAAAGATGGATTTTTCACGCTTTTTTTAAAACATCAAAATTTACAGTGTTTCATTCTTTGGATTAAAATCTAAAAATTGCAAGCATTGTCATCGTGTTATTTTACTATTATTGACGACAAGTAGGTACATATTTATCTTCAGAGAAGATCCGTCGAAAGTACAAAGCACTGTTACCGTTTGCAATAACAACGATCTTGAAAGGCAATTTAGGCGACAGTTAAGCAGGTAAAATAGCGACGGATCATTTCTCGATCTTCTCGGTGCAATTTTCCATGTGAATTTGTCACATGAAACAGGTGGTTAGATAGACACACACTTAGCTCTGCTATTCCAATTGGGAGTCTGCGCGAAGTGCTTTTGTACCGATTTGAATGAAGCTTCGCGCATACGTGGAGAATCTCTCTGTTTGACAGTTTATGCGAGCAGTAAATAGTTTACGAGATATTCAACAATGAGAATCGTGTACTACATTCTGTTGCACGAAATGGTTGAGTCATCTCAGCTACGTTTCAAGTAGGATAATGGACAAACATTGCTGTTTGACAGCAGAGGATACTACTTCTGTCGTGTTTGAATATATTTTTCTTTTGATACTTTCAAAAGACCGTTATTGGATAACGAATAGAAGTCTTGTAGGCTTTTTATAGCTTGAACCTCTAAGCCAAAATTTCATTTCACATCTGTTATCACTTTTGATCACTTTTGATTAGAAATCTTATTTCTGCCATTTTTAGATCTTATTTTGCATTATTATTATTGTATTAATATTGAGCCGTTGGAAATTCATAGAAAGTTCGTTTATTGCAATTATTGCCTTTATTTTGCGTTATTATTATTATATTAATATTGTGCCGTTGGAAATTCATAGAAAATTTGTTTATTTATTGCCCCTATAAGAATGAGAACTCTAGCCAATCACAGTTTCTTTTCTCACAAGAGAAAAATTCTTGCAAAAATTAATTCCAGCCACATACTCAAATGAATTCCTGGGAAAATGTAGGGCAAGTGGGTTTCATCCTTTTGTAATATCATGTGACTTGAAAGTAACGTATCCACATTTTTATATTACCTTCAATTTATTTTCTTTGTTTATTAGTGTACCATTATGTCTTACTATGATAACATTGCACCTACGCAAAAATATCTATCCCTTCCATTGTTGCAATTAACCGCAGCTAAAAAAAAAGAAGAAGAAGAAAAGACACAAGAAAAGAAGATTCTCCCACAGACACAGCTCTACAGAAAATAAATCACTTCATATCCACACTTCTGTAGTTCCTACATTTTCATTTATTTTGCTCATAAGTGTACAATGTTACTTTGTACCATTGCATCCCCCCCAAAAAAGTTGATTTATCCCTCCCATTGAAGCACTTAACCCCTTGCCTTGTAACAACGAGATGGCACAGATTCTGGTCACGATGCGACGAAAACAATTATATCAACACCAAAGATTAATTTTAATTCTACCTTTCGTTTTAATTTACAAAACCAAGAATTACCAAATGCAATTAGTCACAGCATAGCTGACGCTTGCTTGCATAGTTAGTAAAAATGATATCATAAGTCAAGGGGTTATCTGAAACTTCTCCCACAAGAAAATCAAAATCTATTATTAAAATCCATTGTTAGTACGTTATTCGAACCTCGACGAAGTGAGCTGCAATGCTTACGAAAAGCTGGAACACTTTATGCCCATAATAATACGTCTTACACCTTTGAAAGTCTTTTGAAAAATTGATTCCAATCACGTAGCCGAACTTCGTCGATCCCTTCAGCTTCCCTAAAATTGCCGAAAAATCCAGCAATTATACCCGAAGCAGACTCTCCGCCAATCTCCAAGTTCGCTATAAACCTTGTAACCCCAAGTGGGGACATCTGGTTTCGCAGAAAGCTGCAGAAGAAAGCTCGGGGACAAAGCTTAGGCTAACGAGGTTCCCAGTAACGAGCCGGGCCTGGCAGCCACTGAATCAGGAACAGATTTAGCCGCACGATGAATCACCCAGACGCGTTTGCTGTGTAAACAGGGGCGAGTCTCGTGGCTGGGAACCCCCGATCTTGCCCCCCACCCCGCCAATCTCTAACCACGGCCTATCCCTCTGTTTTTCACCCTCTCTTTCTGTTTACCAAGGCTTGCCAGTTCAACGAAGACGTGGCATCCTCTTTAATCCCCTCTCGATCGACAGGTGTTGAGAGGACGCTGATCGAGAATCCTGAGCAAACTCGGGCTTTCTGCTCGATCGCGCCTCCGCGAGGATCTTACGGACGAGGGAAGGAAGTGTTGCGAAGAGGTTTCCTCTGGTTATGGCGATTTTTTCCTCTGGCTTTTTCGCGTAATTTTTCTTTATCTTGGCTTGCCGGGTTTTTTGATCGGTGGATTAGGGAAGATTGGATTACATAATTTTTTCCTTTTTTTTAGGATTTTAGGATTGAGGAGAATTTTTTCAGGAGTATTAGAATTTCATTTTAACAGCCTGATAAGTGTTGATGGAGGTTTGCTCTAGTTGTGGCGATTCTTTTAAGTATTTTGGTCTACTAACTTCCTTTTTTTGGGGGATGCTGGATTGCAAACATTTTTGGGGGAATTAGAATTTTATTGTAACGGACTAATGAGAATATCGAAGTTGGTATGACTAAGTTCTACAATGGAATTTTATTTTAACACTTTACCGACCGGTAGCCTATTAATCGGCTTTTTGTCGCCAACGCTTACCGACCGGTAGCCTATTAATCGGCTTTTTGTCGCCAACGCTTACCGACCGATAACCTATTAACAAGTCAAAGTCTGATTTAACATTTCTGCAGGTATAAGGAAAAGCGCGTATATTCCCGCGCAGTAGCCTAGAGTCTAAACAGAGCCGGTGTTCTGTGGCCGAGTGACCGGTCGAAAGTGCGTCGAATGTTCAACCGCCTCCGGTCGGTAAAGTGTTAATAGCCTAATAAGTGCTGATGGAGATTTACTCTGGTTGTGGCGAACTTTTTGAGTATTTTGGCTTGCTAGCTTTCTTTTTTTTTTTTTTTTTGAGGATGTTGGATTGTAAACATTTCTTTCAGGAATTGAGGCCTTACCCCCGCGATGCGTCCGCGCACGGAGGTGTCGTGGGACCTTTCGCGGAAGGGAACGACAGAAGTCATCTGACCACTCCAAGAGTCGCTCCTTTTAGAAGTTTAGACCATTAGCAATAGTTGTTTTGTCCTCCTAATCACGGAGGTGGTCCTTCGAAGACGAACCTATTTAGTCGGCACACCACGTGCTAAATTCGACAAAGCTCGAAAGTTGGTTGCGACTACCACGAGCACATCATAACAAATAGTTATAAAGAGTTATACATCGTTCCTTCCCAATTAGTTCTGTGATTATTTGTTACTCTATGGAGATAAGATGAGCGTTGGGGTCCGCTTCACGCGATCGTCGCCGTATTGCGACGCGTAGTCAGTTTTCTTTTTCTTATACATACATCGTTCCTTCCCAATTAGTTCTGTGATTATTTGTTACTCTATGGAGATAAGATGAGCGTCGGGGTCCGCTTCACGCGATCGTCGCCGTATTGCGACGCGTAGTCAGTTTTCTTTTTCTTATAATGTATCATTTACATATAGCAACGGGGATTTCTGAATATCGAACTTAAACGTGGACACGACAATAAATAATTTTTTGAGAATTTTTAACACAAGAGAAATAGTCCTAATTTAAGGTTAGGACCCCCACCCCCTAGGAATGCTAGGGTTAAGTAAGAAAAGCTGATAAATTTGGCAATCTTCAGTTTTACAAATTAAACCGAAAATTAGAATTAAAAACTAATTTTTCTTACCGACGTAACTGTTTCTATCAGACCTTCGCCAAAATCTGTGGCGCGAGTTTATTACACGGCAAGGGGTTAATTTTCTATACAAGCTTAAAAGTTCAAGGAAAGAGAACTCGAATTCTGATCTTTTCACCGAACACACGTCGGTGCAGATTTTCTTAAAAAAATCCTCGAAAGGCGAGAGAATCGACACGGTGAAAGCATTTCACAACGCCTCTCGCCGTGAGAAAGGGGTGTAGGGCAGAGGGAAGAAGGGAAACCGTGTTCCGCCGCGAGCCCGCCGCGTCGAAAGCTCGCGGAATCGTCGCGTCTCGGGATTTTTTCGCGAGCCTCGCGACGAATGGAGCTTACGTCACGCTCGAGGAGCTAGGGGAACGGTCGTTGCCTCTTGACAGCCCGTTTCAATGCACCGTTGCCGGCAAGATTTACGCGCCCGCGCGCGATTTCGTCGCGCCAAAGTTGCCTGTGGAATCGTATTCGAAATTTATACGTGTCTCTTATCGACTCGTTCGGAAAGGAACCAATGCTCGAAGCCCTAGAGAGCGTGGTGTACGGAGACGTTGAGCTGGTGAAACGAATTCGTCGAATGAATTGAAGAGTCAAGGGGAAAAAAAGATCCATTTTTTTCGCCTTACTATGACATTTCAATATATAAAGGATGTATTGTTTGTTGGTTTTTTTCTTTTTTTTTTTTTTTGGTAGAATTCAGGTTTTTTTTTTCAGTCTCCTGACAGAAATTTTAGACAAGATGTGAGAAAAATGGTTATATTAATCGTAGTCCTAACTTACGTTTCAATTTGTAACACTGAGGATTACTAAGTGTTATTAATCTGTGACAAATTAGCTTTCGTTACCTGATACAGTAGTAAAGCATTAAATGGCTGACGCTTAGATGCGTAGTCAGAAAAGAAATCGTAGGTTAAGGGGTTAAGAAACGTAACTACATTGAAATTAACACTAGGTTTACGGGACGCGTCATTTTGACGCATTTCGAATTTCACTTGGACAATTACAGAAACCGTTTACATTTCTCTCCTAGACACTTATGCTTATTATAAATTTGATATAAATATATTGCTCGTATTATCATTTATTTAGAAGTTAATAGTGTATACGTTGTTTTTAAATAAAATAACCTGCTTTTTAAAGAAAATATGCGGTTTCGTTCACGCGTCAATTTGATCAATTTCGATCAATTTCGACACACTTTTGCCAATGAATTCGTAATGAATGCATAAAAACCCGAATCTCTGAGAGAAAGAAAGATTCAAAGGTATCCTCTCTGATTCAATCCTAGTTTACACCGAATTCCCCCGATTTTCACATTTTCCGCTCACTTGACAATTTCCTTGCACAAAAACGATTTAGTCTTTCAGCAGTTTCTTTTTCTCTTGGAGGCTGGGATTTTATATACGCGGAATTAATGCTCTCGCGATACGTTGGCAAAAGTGTGTCGAACATTATAGAAATTATTTGAGCTAAAAATGTTTCATTTCATTATGCTTTTTTCACAATGAACGGCTTAAAACCGCGGGAACTTTCAGGGTGACTTAATATTTAGAAATGGGGAAAACGATGAAAGTTTCAAGTTACTGCCATTTAAATAATAACCGTCGATGAGAAAAAACGTTAGGGTATTAGTGTTTGTATAAACAAAAGGATTTATGCTTTCGCTACGACAGATTTTAACGCCGAACTTGGGTAACTGATAAAACTTTTAACCACCGCTGCAAAATTTCCTATTTCGGCTGTACCGTTTTAAAGCTCGATTCGTTAAATTAACCCTTCGACCGTTTATCCCGTGCGAGATTCGGGCAAAGTGTCAAATATTTAACTCTTTCACTCAAGGGAGACTCTTAGGAGGAAAGTTAAAAAGGGACGAGATGTTATTGTCATAAGTACGACGTAGGGTTGTGTATCCCTTCTCTTAAAAATAATCACACCTGACGTTAATTATTAAAAAGATACGTGTGAAATATAAGTTTTTTTTACCGTAATTCATAATTTTATTTGACTGTCGAAGGGTTCAAGTTGAAGCGCTTAAAGAATAAAATTAAGCCGGAAGTGCGTCAAAAGGCTACTAATTCGAGCAAATTTTCAAAACGCCTACAGGCGCCAATAGTAATGAAAGGGCTAAGTGTGATTGTAAAGTAAGCGTTAATTAATCGAACAATATCTTAAGAATCAGATTGAAGTTCGTTTTACTTAAGTTACTCTCACGTGTCTTGCATACTTTCATACGTTACAATTGCACGAACAACTGCAATCACCTTGACACGCCATCCTAATCAATTCAACAAGTACTACTCCCAAGTGTTCCTCAGAAACACGACGACACCACGTGTTCCGTACCGAACATTTTCTTTTCTTTAGTTTAAAATTTCAAGGCAGTTGTAAAACAGACCTGAAGGATCCCGCGGCCCATAGGATTAGCCGAGACGGTTAGAGACGCGTACTCTCGGTAAAATCACAAACGAACGGCGTTTTCAAGACTCGTTTTTACGATCTATTCTTCCGACTTCCTAATTATTAAGGTAGTACTTTCCTTCTTTCATGTCCGATCTCCTTTTTTTCCGGAATTTCCCAATCCGCAGACACCTCATCCTTCTACCACCACTTTTACCCTCTCTCCATCTACTTAAGAAACACCCTACGACCAATAATCGATTTTCTATATTCTCCCATTTTTTCACCTCCCAAATTGAACTCCGCCTTCGGTAACTTAGATGCATGTCCTCTTCCGAATTTCGAACCAGTCTTGTTCCGAACGCCAACCAACAAGCAACCAGGTATTCAATCAGTCCAAGCACTGTACGATCAACCTAGTTTTTTATATGTACCATAACGTTCGAGATAAAGTACTCCGTGACCGCTTCAGGCCTCGTTAAAAATTATCCGAATTTTTTTTCTCTCGTGATCCAAGTCTGCAACAGAACGCAAACCGACGCGAGTACACGACACCACGAACTAACATCCAACGACCCAATACTCCAATGGCAAATACGCGAAAACCCAACGGCAACGTTACGAATCGATCTTCAGCCACGCAACAGCACCAGTTCCGCAATTCCTCGAGCCTGTCGTTCGAATATGAGCAATCGTCGAATGGAATGGTTAACCATTTGACCGTCGTCGGGGGAGAATCGCGTCGTAAAAGCTGCTTGGTGCTTTGTGGCGGCGGACAAATGGACATCCGGGGAAACCGCTGCTAATTTATGCGACGGGGAACGATATTAACGCGAGGTTTGCACCTGGAAGACGCGTCTCGGGACCAAACCGCCGCTCGAAAGTTGCAACTCCGCGTGGAAACTCCATCCGTCGAGTCGATTCCCGTGAAATTCTCGCGCCAGACGATCGAACACGTATCCACTCAAGGAACACTGGAAATTATGGCCTGCGATAGGACGAAGTGGACGCCTGTTGACCGGAAAGATTGTCCAGGGATTTGTTTGGAGCACAGAGTAATTGGTTTTACGGAGGATTCCTGACGATGAGTCAGCGTTACGTGGTTCGACAGGGAAATAGAATTATTTCGATACTCGCGAGCGGAGATTTTCGTGCAATTAGAAATGAAAATCGACACGCCAATCGAGTTCCAATCGTTGCTGAATTAAGTTGCTTCTGGTTCTGGAAACGATACGACAGGTGCCAATGGCGTTACAGATTTGATACTGATTTATTGCTGAACTTGTTGTTCTGGGCTTCTTTGAGGGAACAGACGATGTAATTAGGTACAAATGGGTACGGGAATTTTACTGCAGTTCCGCAGAAATGAACGAAGTCTACCTCTTTTAAGAAAGACACGCTTCGTCAAAAGCTGTTAGTTTTGTACCTGAATTGAGTGATTAATTACCGAAGATGACATCTACCGAAAGAGTAGATTTTTGAAGAGCTTATTCTTGAAATTCTATCGTGGAAGTCGTTACATGGAAGATCTTTCTCGAATATCACTTTTTTTAACTTGACGTGTCGAAAATGACTAATTCCATTTTTTAACGAAATCGTTTCCTAGGCGTGTAGAAATGAGTTTGCGATTATTTAGAGTGCTTAGGAGGCGATTACTCGCCTAAAAGTAAGTCGCAAATATAGAACGTAATTCATTTTCGAGAAAATCAAATTTCGATACTAATTTCACATTTCCTTCAACTTCATGTACCAAAAATGAGTAATTTCTTTTTTTTTTATTATTTTCTAGGTGTATAGAATTAAGTTTTCCATTATTCGGTTAAACCTACTTATCTGTCAAAATGTAATCAAATTGTCTATCTATATTTTCCTATTACCGAAGTGATAATACCACCGGAAGCATAAAGTACGTAATTTTTCCATCGGACCAAAATAATTTGGTCACCCACTGTATACAGGGTGTTCAGCGTAACAGTTGCCACGATTTTTCAGGCACTTCTGGTAGTATGAGAAAAAGATGCTCGATCGTCAACAAGTAACAAAAATAAAAATTGCACAAATACACTATTCTTTTCACAAATAATTTGGGTCACTTTCATTTCTTTAAATAACACTGTACAACTTTTTCTACGTTGTATTGTAGGCGACATTGAGACGAATGAATGTACAATATCGGCGCATTCGTTCAACAACTTGTTGAGAAAAACATTTTTAACGTAATAGTAGTCCTTACGAACACATAAGACTGTGGTTACAGTGGATGCGTTATTCGGACGAATTGACGTTCTGACAGATGGAACATCTGAAGACCGCAATGCATACACTCATAAGAATCAGTATACACGTTTGATTGCTTTGACGTATTGAGTTCGTCCAAATAACCGTTCATAAGCACTCCTGTTACATTAAAAATATGTTTCTCCACAAGTTGCCCTACGAATGTACCGACATTGCACATCGCCGAATTTACCTCAACGTCGCCTACAGTACTCTACCTGTGAAAAGTTATACAGTGTCGTTTAAAAAAATTAAAGTGACCCCGATTACTCGCGTAAAAGATAATATTTTTGTAATTTCTGCATTTCAAGCATCTTCTTCTCACACTACCCAGAAATGCGTGAACACCCCGTATATACACACACCACCGACATAAGTCATGCTGGTGCATTACAAAGAACCCCCAGAATCAATCTGACACTCACCATGGTGTCTTTGATGTGCTCGACGGGTTGCAGGAGGACCGTTGTCGTGGCGAGTGGCCGATGATGATGCTGCTGCTGTTGCTGCTGATGATGATGCTGCTGATGTTGGTGCTGATGGTGATGGTGTTGATGGTGGTGCGGATTGCAATTGGCGATGTTCGTACAGGTACAACTGCAGCCTATGTTACACGCCTGCTGGCCGGCGAAGAGGTCGCACCACCCGGGACAAACGGGTACGAATGAAAATACGTGGTGATGGAGGAACGTGCCTCGTCCGCGGCGATCGTCTCCGCTAGCCAGCACTTGCCGCCTGCTGCAGCCGAGGGTACGAAGAGGCCGCGGCCGCCTGCTGTCGCGGCCAACGAGTGCAGCCTCCAAAAGAACCTGCCGCCGCGTTCCTGACCGGCCCAGCCACGTTCCAAGGCCGGCTGATGATGGCGAGCTTCCGTCCTGCTCGGTCGGCTTAACTCGCACGATGGCCACCACAGTTTGCCTGATTGTCGTTCCCCCTGTTGCTCGCCGACCGCGAGGCCGACGCGCGACTATCTTCTGCCTCTCTGTTTCTCCGATTACCACGCGAACGCTTGATCGAATTTCGTTCTCTTGATCGAATTGTCGTTCGAACGATACACACAGAGACAGCGAGCGAGAGAGAGAGAAAGGGGAAGGGGGAGAGAGAGAGAGAGATGTTAAGTTTGTTACACCTTACAAGCTAACGAGCGCGCGCTGCACGCTAGATTACAACGACGATTGTCGAGGTTTAAGATCCTTACTCTACACACAGCGGACATACACACACACCCAAGGTGGCCGCTGAAGACGCGTTTCAAGCGTTGAAGTTGCGCGGATATAGACACCGGTTAGTTTTACCCTACAGCTCCGCGATATACAAAGATGATTGTCAAAGTGTGTGAGCGAGTTTTTTTTCAGACAGGTTTTCTCAGGTTAGATCACGAGAGTGATGGGGAGGGTTACGGGGGCACGAGAGTGCAAGAGGTAAAAATAGGGGACACAGGGTACACCACACGCTATTACAGGCGAGTGAGAGAAGACTCTCGACTCGGCTCGCTCGCACGTTAATTGAAACGTCGTAGGTACGTGGATTAGTGATTGTTCTCTTCTCCGAGTGTAGGATTCGGATTATTTTCCTCTTTGTTACTCGCTTTTTTTTTTGCTCTTTTCCTTTGTTTTCCTTCAAAAAAGGAGACTCTCGCTTAGTCGAGTCGAAGTTTGTAGTTGTTGTAGTAGTAGTAGTAGTAAAACGCTAAGAGAACTACGTGAAAAATGATTGTCACGAAGATTGACAGAGAACGCCCCCGGAAATCGGGGCAGACAGGGAAGAGACGGTCGGGCCTTGCTCCTGTCACCGATTCGTATCAGCTGGCTCGGCCCAACGATCGGATATGTGCGAAGGGTGTATACATATAAACGTATGTATATAAGTGTAAATATATATAATATATATCGTATGTATATATATATATATATATACATATATCTATGTAGACGATAATATAAGAGCGTGTTTTTAACCTTACGATTTTTTATTTTTTTATTTTTGTTTTTTTTTTTTACCCTTTCTCGTTTAATATATATACTTCTTTTTTCTTTCCTTTCCGCAAGAGGAGGGGAAAGACCGCCGCGTGCTTCCCGCCTCTCCCTCTTTTCACGCCCTCTTGATTCCTCACGATTTATGCCCAACCCACTACTACTGTGCTTGATTGTCTTGACGCGATTCTCTTTTTTAGTGCGTTCGGTCGCTCATGATTCACGCGCGACCTACTCTTTTCGCCTTATATACTTAATACCTTTAATATCCTAATACTTACTTAGGAGAACAACGATTTCGTTTTTTTTTTTTTTACGCTTAACGATTGTACACGGTGAGGTGGCTTGGTGGGGTGTGGGGTGGTGGAGCAGAGTTGCGGTAGTATTTAAAACAGGAAATTTGGGAGATCGTCGTGTTGTCTTTTTTTCTGTTCGTACTTTCTCTCTCTCTCTCGTTCTCTCTCCCTCTCTCACTCCGACGTTCGAACGACTTGTCGGCTGACTTAGAGCCCCGGACACGAATAATCGCGGCCCGCCGCGGTAACCAAATCGGGAAAATATCGAAAAATCCGACGATCTCACGAGATTGATCCTCGCGAATCCCCCGGCCTCGCGTGTCCTAGCGTTTCTCTTCCTTCGGCTGATCCTCCTGCTCCAGATTCCTTCTCCCTTTCTCTTCTTCGATTGCACAACGGGGCGTACGGCTAGCGAGTCGATTGACGACGAGAGGGCGACCTTGAACAACACTTGCTTGCCAGCTCCCTCTCTCTCACTCCGTTTCTTCCTTTCCTCCTTTCTCTGACCGGTTCCCTCACTGCTTCGACACACACAGACACACACACACGGTCAGACAGTGGGGGAGGAGACTGTGATCAAAGAGACGGTGCATATGCATGCGCCTCTCTCCGTGACAGCTGGCTCAGACGTGGCTCGGTGCTTGCAGCAGTCCCGTAAGGGGACTCTCTCCCAAGAGGGGGGCCAAAGCAGTAGTAATAGCAGGCGGTGTAGCGGCAGATAGACTCTCTCTCTCTCTCTCTCTCTTTCTCTCTCTCTCTCTCTGGTTGTCTCGTGCACCCACCACGGCGAATCACGTGCCGAGCGTTATCACTGACCGGCGGCGGAAAGACACGAGTGGCGGTCCTTTGGCGCGAGGAGCTGGACTCTGGCACGCGCGCGTGCCCAGCCACGTAAACAGAGTGCTTTGCGGTGTAAAGCCGGACGACAGAGACCGCGGGCGATCGGTGGAGGACCAGGTGGACACCGTTTTCGAGAGAGTTAGGATAATGACGAAGAAGAAGAAGTAGATATAGGGCGGTTGTAGAGAATTTTCTCGGTACGGTAGGAAAACAAGAACGGTGGCAGGGATGTATAATCTCTCTGTGGCTCGCGTTAAGCAAGGCGAAGAGAGATAGGAGGTGATGATGAGCAGCACGAATAAGAGAGATATATATACATATATCGGTCGTGCACGCGCGCGTGTGTGTCGTGTGTGTGTCTGTCCTGTGTGCACGTGTGCGTGTGTGTTTCGGTTGGATTCGGAGGCTTGGGTGTCGCGGTGGACCTTCGCCGCACGTAGTAACGGAACGAGAAAGAGAGAAGGAGAGAGAGAGTGTGTGTGTGGGAGGTGTGTGTGTGTACGTGAGAGAGTAACTCGGAGGCGGGAACGATTAAAGAGCGTCCTACTCGATCGCCTAGCTTGACACAACTGAGAGCAGCGTCTCTCTCGCGGCGCCCGCGTAGGCCTCCACCGCCACCGTCGGCCGCGGCCGGGTCGTGTCGCCGCGTATACGCGGCTTTCAAACGCTACCCCCTGCTCCTCACACCCCGGCGGAGCTAGCGTCGCCAATCGGGAGCGAGCCACCGGCCGAGCGCCGGCGGAAACGCACGAGCCGAGTCGAGTCTGCGCGCGTCACCGTTCGCCGCTCACCGCTGCTCCTACCCTGCGTCACATCTTCGCGATCCTCATCCCCACCCCTGCTCCCTTTCAGTCCACGTATATACACCCCGCCACCCCCACGCACACCCTACCGTGGTAGAGCTCGAGACCGTTCGAGCACCCGCGGTGCCGCGTTCGTCTTTACTAACCCTGTTTCGCTCGCTTTCGTCTCCTTTTTACACACAGTCAACAAGCCCTCCTCTCTCTCACTCACTCTCTCTCTCTCTTTCTCTTCCTAACACTGGGTCTATCTTGATCGCTGACTCTGCTTGCGCGGGGACTTGCTGGATGACTGCTGACTCGTTTAGAGTGATTCCTTGCTTGCGAGGGGTAGCAGCTGTTGTTCGTTGCTTGATTTAGAGGAGGTTGTTCTTGTTTTGTACAGTGTTCGGTGATAGGGTTGTTTCAGGTAGGAGAAAGTTTTTGGGCGAGTGGTACCATAGTGAAGTGATAGTTGGGAAGGGTGTTTTCTGAAGAGTGTGAGAATGCGTCTATGGTGGGTGACAGTGGTTACGTAGTGATCGGACTGGTTAGGGTGGTTTTGTTTTCGCGGATAATACGAGTGAGACGTGATTTCAGAGATTGCTGTTTTGTATTGATTAGAGTGCTTAGGGGATTCGACGGTCCGGTGTGCTTCGTTCGGTCTGTCGTGAGAGTTGATCGTGGGCTGATGGGGTTTAAAGGGCATTTTCGAAAGTCTTTAAAAATTGTTGTTTCGAAGAAAATGATTTTCGCTCGATTTGAAACTTTAAGGCGTGCTCGAAGGTAGTAATTTTGTCGGTTCTTCGTGTAGCTCGCGTGAAAGATTCAAGTAGAGTTTGATTTAGTAATAATACACAGAGAGCATAAACCATTTTGCAAAATACTGAAAAGCGACGAAATGATGTCAATTTAAAGTGAAAGTCTGAGTTTCTCAGGCAAACATCTGACATTTTGTCATATAGTTTTCATTTGAATCGTTTCAAAATTTTGAGAAATTCGTGATGTATGCCCTAGATACAAATACACACGTCGATGATGCAAACTTTCAAGTCAATCGGTGGCGTAGTTTTTGAAAAATCTTGCACACTATACCTTAAAAAATACGATTTTCAAAAGATAGCACTTAAAATTTGTGGAGAACTATCTTTCTTCAGGAATTCTACCTATTCAGCTCTCCATTTTTAAATGCAAAAATGAATTCTACAATGAAAAACACATGCATATGCACTCAAATATCGTAATAGGCGTAAAATAAACATACTAAGTATCCAACACTCTGCTAAGAATATTAAATTTCCTCCTGAAATACTCAAAGTGTCGTGAAAATATTGTCAGGTTCAAGTTAGACGCTGAACTCCTATCATGATTCGAACTATATCGAGATCACCTTGCTCAACGAATTTAAAATAAACATTACAATGAAACTGGTTCCATCTGCGGTGTTCAAAGTGTAGCGAGTGCGCTATAACGTCGGTTCAAACATTTTGAAACTCAGGAAAATATTATTTCCAGTATTGCGTAAATCATTTATTAAAAAATCTTCAACAATCAGAGGAATAGACGATCGAATATAACGAATTTTAAGTTTCCAATAATTCGAATCTATCTGTACGCTATTATCCGTAGTTGAGACGAGTAACACGCAAATAACACGTGTGTTTGGATCATTCAAATAGAGCGAGAGATAAGTCTTATCAACTGTCTAGATTCACCTGCTAGTCACCTACTTTAATAAGTACATATTCCCAAGCTTAAGTATGTCTTAATATCACTCGGCTTTGGCGTACCAGGAAAATATGGTTGCCTTGAAAAATATGCAAACGAGAAATCTTACATAAATTGCTTGATCTAATTTGACTGTGAATATGATGACAAAAATTCTCTCGTGAAGCAAAAATCTATTAAATAATACTTAGTATTTATCTATTTTCATCTCAAAATGGCCCAAAAAATCATACAGATGAGGTGCAATAGTAGCAATAACTGGGAGAATTTTCAATACCGATAACATTACGTTACGACAAGTAGATAAGAAAGAAGTGAAATACTCTTAACCGTTTGAGTCCCACGCGCCGCTTTCGCGCTCTTCAGATTTCATGTCGGAATAATAAATTATAAAAGAAACGCTATCGCGCTGCTTAGCATTTTTCGACACAGAATAAAAGGAGCGCCATCGCGCCGCTTCGATCTTTTCGCATCCCATACAGAAAGCGCTATTGCGCTGTTCGGCTTTTTTCGACCGTGTTTTTTGAAAAACCTCTGGTATTCAAACGGTTAAGGTATGGATTGAAATTGAAAAATCATCAGGTTGCATTTGAAACAACAGAAACGACACAGACATTGTCGGTTTCTCAGGAAATCATGATATCGTGAATTTATCTAATCTTTGATAACTTCAATTTCACTTCTGTAATTAGTTTGTACCGTCTTTGTTTCACAATTCATAACTTTAATTTCCTCTTTCGTTCACGTTACGAAGTTCCCTTGGTTTAGACTTCTCACGACTGTTCCTTAACTTCCTCCTACTTTTTCTGTCCTTCTCCCTTTTTAACTCCATCTCTTCCACGGGATTTTTCTTTAATTTCCCACCAAACGCATTTCCGCTTTGTCAATAGCCGCGTGACTACCTGCTACTTTCAATTCTCTGGTAAATTTCATTTGTCATCCTTCCACGTTCCTCTGTCCACATTTTCAACCTCCGTTTTTCTCATCGTTGCAAAATTATTTCAATGCAAAAAATGTAAGCACGCGTGAATGGAATCGTAGAAAGCAACGGGCATTACATATACTACCGGCCAAAAGTTTGGAATCACCTGCCGATTTATATTAACATTGAATCTGCTACTAATTCTTTACCGATTTCAAATTCATGCTGTGGATATCAATAGTACGAGGGCGGATTGAAAAGTTTGCGGCCTAAGTGGGAAGAACTGCTCAATTCTTTACCGATTTCAAATTCATGCTGTGGATATCAATAGTACGAGGGCGGATTGAAAAGTTCGCGGCCTAAGTGGGAAGAACTGCTCCTAGGTGCTTGCAATTTTTACGGTGTAATCTGTGATCATTTGTGTACCGACGTACGAAATTTCGTGGCTCTCTTTTACAGCTGGTGAAGTAGGGGTGTTTACAGCGACGGAGAAGAGACGAATAGAAGCGAGGAATGATCCAGTACATGGTGACAAAGGACATCACCGCAAGGACCTTGAATGATTTTCGCAAGAATTTCGAATAATTTTTGCAAGGTCCTTGAATGATCTTTGAAGCGAGGTCCTTTATCTTCAGGTATTGGATCGCTGTTCGTTTTCTAATTTTCTCCATCTCTACTCCATCTACTGCAAATACCTCTACTTCACTAGCTCCAAAAGGGAGAAAAATGACGACAGAGACACGAAACTGTATAAATTAGTACACAATTAATTACATATTATTTAGTAAAAATTACAAGCACTTAGCTGCAATCCTTCATACCTAGGCTGTGAACTTTTCAATCCACCCTAGTACTTAACCCCATGTCGACTGATTTGAATAATAAAAAACTCGTTAAAAAATTATTATAAATGTTAACTTTTTGGGAGGATTTTTGTGCAACTTGCGATGCACAGTGATTCCAAACATTTGGCCGGTAGTGTAATTGATTAAACGAAACAGTAATATTGTAGTAAATTGATTTACTGTTACGTCGTCAAAATTTACATTACTTTCTCACCAACAGAATATTTCTATTATTTTGTGCGATATAATTGACAAATGAGTCCACGAATTTCGACATTCTCACGTTTCAACATCCGATTCGGGAATTTTCTACTTGTGGAATTTGTCAGAATTCGCAATTTCCCAATCATCGTAGAAAAGTTTACACAAAACTTTTACAGAAGGAAAGGAACACCGGAAAACAAATTATATTGTATACAATAATTAACGAATAGGTTCTACAATTTGGTATTCTCACGTTCGAACATTCAATTCGTGAATTTCCTGTTTTTGGAAATTGTCAGAATTCATAATTTCCCCAAAATTAACAGGCTAAGACTTTACTAAGACATTACTAATCAGCCAGGCTAAAAGAAAAACATAGGAAAGTAAATTATTTTGTATACAACAATTAACAAATAGTTTCTCGAATTTCAAATTAAATTTCCTATTATAGCAATTTATCAGAATTCGTAATTTCTCAATCATAATAAAAAAATAAATAAATTAGCTATTTTGAAGACTCGACCAATCCAAATAACCACAAAATGGCGAAACTGTTCTCGAATTTTAAATGAAATTTCCTATTTTAGCAATTTATTAGAATTCGTAATTTCTCAATCTTAATAAAAAAATAAATAAATTAGCTATTCCAGACTCGACCAATCCAAATAACCATAAAATGGTAAAACTGTTCTCGAATTTTAAATTAAATTTCCTATTTTAGCAATTTATCAGAATTCGTAATTTCTCAATCTTAATAAAAAAATAAATAAATTAGCTATTCCAGACTCGACCAATCCAAATAACCACAAAATGGTGAAACTGTTCTCGAATTTTAAATTAAATTTCCTATTATAGCAATTTATCAGAATTCGTAATTTCTCAATCCTAATAAAAAAAATAAATAAATTAGGTACTCCAGACTCGACCAATCCAAATAACCACAAAATGGTAAAACTGTTCTCGAATTTTAAATTAAATTTCCTATTATAGCAATTTATCAGAATTCGTAATTTCTCAATCCTAAAAAAAAATAAATAAATTAACTATTCTAAAGACTCGACCAATCCAAATAACCATAAAATGGTAAAACTGTTCTCGAATTTTAAATTAAATTTCCTATTATAGCAATTTATCAGAATTCGTAATTTCTCAATCCTAAAAAAAAATAAATAAATTAGCTATTCTAAAGACTCGATCAATCCAAATAACCAGAAAACGGTGAAACTAGAAGAGAAACACTGGAAAACAATATTACCATTCGTTCTTCAAGCACATACTTCACGAGCTGTTTGCCCAAGACCGAGATTGCGATTGTTCGAAAATGGCAAGGGGTGAAAAGCGGAAGTGAACGAGGGAAAGAATCGAAATTCGAAGGGGTGATCAGACGATGGTAGTCCTCGAGGAAAAACGACGGGACCATGAGCACCTTCGATGGGTTCTTGCAGGCTCTGATTGTTCAGAAACGAACGGCGTTGATCAGGATCGATTGCACAACGAACCGATTCACCCTCGACGGCCACGAGGACACTCGAGCAATCGTCTCCCTCGAAAGTTGTAACCTGATTATCCGGTCTGGACAAACGAGAGCAGGATTTTTTGCAGAAAGATTGCTTTTGACTTTTGAAAATTTAAGATGATGTTCTGTGAGCTTTTTCGAAGAAAACAGCGCACAGCGGTGAATAGTTCGAAGTTCCCTGATTTTTATTAATCTTGTGAAATTACTGATTGGTAATTTGAATGACAGTTTGTTATCTGATCGTTAGAAGAGAATTGCATAATATTATGCATACTTTTTAGAAAAACTGAAACACAGAATATAACTTTGTAAAATATTTTTGGAGATAAGTGAATGTTTTCGAATACAAGATGCCATATCTTTGAGAAAAAAACACAAAGTAATTGCAACATTTCTAATTAGTGAATCTTATTTTTATATATTTTCTTAATCAATGAATGTGTCTAGTATTAACATTAGCAAAGTACTTCTCTGTTTTTATCATTATCTTAGAAGACACCGCATAATTTCTATTATTTTGCGACACTCATTTCTTTAATCGACAAATTTTCAGTATTTGACTCCCAAAAATATTTTCACCTGTTCAAATGTCCTCTCTAAAAGAAATTTAATTTCTAAAGAACCTCTGGAAAGAAGTTCTGAAGAAATTATTTCTTTGAAATTTCGAAGAACTTCCTTCATCCAATAAATAAAAAATTCCAACACCTTTCAATCTTCCGCGAAGGTAGAAAAATTAAACGAAACACACCCAGAAAGTGTCAGTACATCGCCATTTATCACAGTTTAAGAAAAATGTTCGATAAAACGTTCCATCGAAGAAACAACCTGCAAATTTCTCTCTAAAAAGAAAAATGTCGAGTGGAGGTAACTCGACGATTACTATACATTTCAAGGATCTTTTCATCCTAAACTAATTACAAGATAACAGAAGAGAAAATGGCGAATTACACGGCTTGGTCCGTGAAAAAATGACACTCGTGAAATTGAACGGTTCAAGCGTACCGTTCCCCTGTAATTATGCGATACGACAATAATGAGCGCCCTTAAGCTTTTCGCGGCACGCTAATCGCCGGCCTCGAGGAACGCTGCATTTTTAATACGTCCGTAGACCGAGAATAATGCGAAACTTCGCGTTCGAGCCTCTAAATATAGAGTTGAAACGCGTTGAACGTTGACGGTAACTGCAACCTTTGCATAAAGATTTGAATTTCAATTGCGCGAAGTGTCAACTGAACAATTCTCTCCGAAGAAAACATTGATTTTGATGTACAGAAGCTTGCAAGCTTCAAGGCTTACGTAGGAATTATTTAAACGAAAGGGGGAAAACGGAGGAATTTGCATCGAAGCATTTTTCCACAGGTTAACCCTTTGATTCACACGGTAACCACGTGGACACGTTTTTCGAAGTGTTTCAAATTAGAAATGAAATTTACTTGAAACACTTTTAAAATACTGCAATTTCACAAAGTTTTAATGTTCAAGTTATGCACATTTAAATATTGCTCGAAAGTTCTAAAATTTCGTGGCGATACTTCCGTAGGACACTCTGCACATATTGCATTAAGGGGGCAGGACAGGGGCAAGGAAACGGTATGAATTTAATAAAAATTTCATAAAGAAGAATAGAGTGTAATTAATTTGGGGACTTCACAGGCAACAGTTTAAGATTTCAATCCTTATTTTTACTATTTTTAATAACTACTGCTACGTCTTAATATTCTACTTAAAAATTTTCTATTATTTCACAGTTCGATAGTTGCAGACAACCTTTAAACGGAATATTAACCGTTCGAGTCCCACGCGCCGCTTTTGCGCTCTTCAGATTTCATGTCGGAAAAACCCAGCGCATTTGAACGATACGGACAACTGACGGCGCACTCACAATCTCTCTCTCTCTATATATATATAATAGTATTTCATGAAATAATAAGTTACAAATTAAAAATATGAAAAATTTTTCTCGACATGAAATAAAAGAAGCGCTATCGCGCTGCTTAGCATTTTTCGACACAGAATAAAAGGAGCGCCATCGCGCCGCTTCGATCTTTACGCATCCCATACAGAAAGCGCTATTGCGCTGTTCGGCTTTTTTCGACCGTGTTTTTTGAAAAACCTCTGGTACTCAAACGGTTAAGACATAAAATAGAATTATAAAGTGTCACTATCATTTAGACAGATTTTACGAAAATTCGAGAATAAACTGAAAAGTTTCTAAAAGACTGAACCAATTTTACACTCTGATTTTATTGAACCAGCCTAGAAAAACAATGGAATACACGTCATGGAAACAACACTGTGCTCCACTTTGCCCTGCAATTTTCAAAGAAAGCAAATTTGTGAAAAGCCGTGAAACTTCTCGAAAGGAACATCAGGACGAACGAGCAGGAATCTGCTAATTCCCTCTTTAGAGGGGATAAAACGGGAAAGAGGGGCGGGTATCGTTAATTAAACGCGACCGCGGTATCATAAGGTGGAACGAAGGTTAAACAAGGGGAAGAATGGCGCTGACTTCACGTCTGACGCGCTAATGCTCGCTCGGCCAAGTGGCCTCGTTAATTACTGTCAAATCGAGAAGTGGCAAATGAAATAATTACTAGGCGTCGCGGCTCTTCGAGATCACGGCCACCTCTAATTAACGAGGCAGTCTTTCGTGTCTTAAGCGTCGTTTTTCGGCGTCCTTCACGTCCAAGAAGCTCGGATTTTCGAACTGGAGATTCTTGTTGCATCGCTCAAACAGACTCACGATTTGTCTGTTCTTTATTTCTACGGAGAATATTTTAGTTCCTTTTTTTCGCTTTGCTTATTGTGTATTTATTCTTTCTTTCCGAAGAATGAAAGTACTTTAGAAATGATTACGTTGGAGAATTGATTAATTTTCGCAGAAAATTAAAAATACTTCTTTCGTAAAATTTAAATATTAAATACATATAATTATTGAAAATTTGTTTTCATCAAAAAATTAATTTCCCATAGAAAAATTCTTCCCGCTGATTCCTTGAAGACCAACGCGAATACGTTCGAAAATTCGTTAATGTCTCCAGAGAATTGAAAAAATTGCAAATTCGCCGCAATTCCTAGAAAATTGAAATTCGTTCGATAAAACTTTCATGAATTCATAGAGATGCACAGATCTACCTCTGAATTCTCAAAATTTCTCATCGAAGTAACATGAATGAAAAAAAAAAAAAACATCGTTGACATCGTGAAAAATCCGTAGAGAAGAAAATGAACAACGATATAATATCACTACGATCTGAGATTCGTTTAGCGTGGACGTTTTAAAATATTACTCGAGTGGCAATGAAGCTTTCGCAATAATACGTGCTGTACTGGCAGATACACAAATTTTGTTTGCTTTTTTAATTATAGCGCTAATAGTAGAAAAAGCAACGACGCTAAGAGAAATTTAATTAACTTACCGGGCCGCTCGCGTGCCAAAGGAAACGGAGTCAAAGAGGCCAGAAATCTTACCTGAAACAGAAATTAAAATAGGAATCTTAATTTAGTAAGACACGCTTCGACAAAAGATGCGCGAAAATTACAAGAAGAAAAGTGGTGCAGATGTAAAAGGAAATACAATCACAAAAGCGACTATGTACCTAATTTTTGTAATGTAAATATTCAATTTTCTGTGTACGGGATGTTTGTTAAATAATTCTAAAATAACAGATATATGTACGTGTAATTCGATATTTCGCAACTGAAAAGTAAAGCTGATGACATAATATGATTTAACTAGCGACGAGTTTATGTGGAAAAATAATTCTTTTCGAGATTTACAGTGGTGTTTGTATTTCGATTTTCTTTACGTCTACGATTTTTCAAATGCAACTTCTTCGAATGGAATTTTCAAAACTGTGAACATTCGAATCACTTCGAACCTAATTCGATACTTGAAACTCCTGAAAATCTTGACAAGTCTTTGAAGTTCCGATAGATTTTAAAAGTTTTGGAAGTCTTGAAAGTTTGGTGAGTATTTAATATCTTACAGGAGAGTATTCGATATCTTTAATATTTTATGCCAATGACACTGTTTGGACAAAGACATTCAGAATGCTTGCAAGATATTGAGTACTCATCGAGCTTTCGAGTCATATCGAAACTTTCAAGACTTTCAAGACGTATCAAAACTTTAAAGACTCAAGATTCAAGACTTATCAGGAATCAAGACTCAAGACTTGTCAAAACTCAACACTTGTCAAGACTTAGGACTTCTCAAGACTCAGGATTCCTCAAGACTCATCAAGATTCAAGACTTAAGACTTGTCAAAACTCACCACTCGCCAAGACTCAGGACTCCTCAAGATTCAGGACTCCTCAAAACTTAGGACTCCTCAAGACTCGTAAAGATTCAAGACTCAAGACTTGTCAAAACTCACCACTCGCCAAGACTCAGGACTCCTCAAGATTCAGGACTCCTCAAAACTCAGGACTCCTCAAGACTCGTAAAGATTCAAGACTCAAGACTTGTCAAAACTCACCACTCGCCAAAACTCAGGACTTCTCAAGACTCAGGACTCCTCAAGACTCATAAAGATTCAAGACTCAAGACTTGTCAAAACTCACCACTTGCCAAGACTCAGGACTTCTCAAGACTCAGGACTCCTCAAGACTCAGGACTCCTCAAGACTCATAAAGATTCAAGACTCAAGACTTATCAAAACTCACCACTAGTCAAGACTCAGGACTTCTCAAGACTCAGGATTCCTCAAGACACAGAATTCCTCAAGACTCAAGACTCAAAACTCAAGACTTGTCGAAACTCAACACTCACCAAGATTCAGGACTTGTCAAAACTCAACACTCGTCAAGACTCAAGACTCAAGAGTTTCAGTATCGAATCATGTTCGAAGTGATTCAAATTTTTCATCACTATTTACGTGACTTATTTTATACTTGTGAAACCGAAGAGTTCGTTAAAAGAATGCACTTTACAAACGATTTTAGAGAAAAAGAAAAATTCGAAGGCTGATCTGAAAGCAATTCCTACAAGTGCCTACAAAGAGTATTTTCAGGAGTGTAAAAAGCATTCGTAATGATGTGTAGCTGCTATAAGGGACTATTTTAATTTAGCATCATTTGTTATCAACAAAGTTTTACAACGCTAGTTTGAGTACTTTTATTTTTTATCAAACCTCGTATTTCACGTTGACGTTTCGTCGAGTTTCATTGAGAAGCTGTGAAAAATAATTGAAAACATGAGTTATTTTGCTCCAAGATTATTTCGTATTTTCATAGAAATAGGGATATTTTACGTTAAATACTTCATCTCGTACGTTACATATTCAAGCTTTCTGCCAGAAAGATCATAAGAGAAGTTCACAAGACTACCTAAATACGTCATCGAAGTACATATACGTATGCTTGTGTAAATACAAAATGTAATATTCATTTCCATATTGCAGTAATTTAACAGATAATTAAGTTTATTTTGGAATACATTTCCCACGTTTCCGGGAACATAAAGCAATCGTTAATATCACATTAATTATACACTTTCGTTTGTCAAGTTAAATATTTTCAAACACAATATCCCATATTTTTTAGAAAAAACGACAAGTAAATTCTAAGTCTTCTAAAAGTCTCGTTAATTTTTCTACTAAAATAAAGGCAAAAAATATACAACAATTTAAACAAAAATAAATTCACATTTGTAACTTCTGGTCGTACAAAAAGCGTTACAAAAACTTCATAAATTATCCCTCATTTTAAACAGCAAATCGTACAAAACAAAAGTACTTCAAAATTCATAAATAATATCTCACTTTAAACATCAGATTACAGCGAATAAAACTAATTCAAAATTCATCAATCATACCTCACGTTAAACAGCAAATTACACTAAATAAAGCAACCTCAAACTCCACAAATTACATCTCACGTTAAACAACAAATTACAAATAAGCAAAGGTCTCTTTTTTCCCACCCGAGTACCATTAATATCCCCAAAAACGGCGTATCAAAGAGGTATTTTGCACACGAACGAAGTCGCGATCGTTAATCCAACCGCGACGACGACTTAATACGCTGGGCAAACCGTTTCATGCGCGGCGTCAGCCGTTGAGAACCAAGCCTAAGTCCCCGGGAAATTACTCCGGGGGGGGTGTGTGTGTGGCTAAGCAGTATGCAAATCGTGAAATCGCGACATACGTCGAGGATTAGCTCTCTTCGTTGCTGCCGGCTAAAGAGGATCCGCGAAATCGGCAGATCGAAATGTCCCTACGAATCCTATTTAACTTACTCGTCCTGTGAGATGTAGCCTCATCCCCCCTCCGCCCCTCTTCCGGCCGCGTGTTTCACTATAATTTGTGTAATCGCTCGTTCGCGTCGCGCCGCCCCGCGGATTTGCACCCCCGTGATAGATTCACCCTTGGATGAAGAGAGGAGGGGGAAGAAAGAGCGGAGAGGGGGAAGAAAGGGAGGAGAGGGGGAGAACACTAGGATGAGTCACGTTTCTGGGGGATTTCCGGACTCTTCTGGTGAAATTTCCCGCTGGGGGAAATTCGTTTAGCTGGATCATGCGGACGTGCTTTGTTTTCGAAGATCGTTGTTGGCTGTCAGTGACAGATGCTTTTTTCATTTCTTAAGTTGATTTTAATTTCGTCACTGGAGTTTCTGAATGTGTCGATAATTTTTCTTTTTCTTTCCTTTTTTTTGGGGCAGCAAGCTGATGTGTTTGATTTTATTAGAATGTCTTGTTGATCGCAAAGAAATTGTCTTTTGATTTATTGACTTTATTGAGAATTTTTTATTGATACTTCTTCTGGTTAATTGTATTTTGTAAAGAAGGTTCATGCGGTTTAGGTTATTCTTTTGCGGTGCTTTGTTTTAGAAATCACGATGGAGTTAAGAAATGAAGTTTAGTTTAGTTTGGGGGAATTTCCAGACCGTTTTTGGTGAAATTTATTTGATTACAGTTCACTGGGGAATTTCCAGACTGTGTTTGGTGTAATTTATTTGATTACACTTCACTGTATTATCCTTTAGTTCAGTTTTAAATTATCCCTTTGGCATTATAAAGTGTCTAGAGGTGTTACCAAGATTATACTCTGGTTATAAAGTACACCATATTTCTTGGACCAATCTTCACACCTTGGTGATCGAGTTTATGGGTCAACGACGACCAGCAGATACAAAATATGCCAATATTTTGCATTTAAATTTCCCAGAAACCCTTTTACGCAATATCTTGGAAACTTTCCTTGGAAACTTATGTTCGACTATAATTTGACACTGTAATTAGCTTATCATTGCCTTCTCTTCAGACAGACTTATCTTCAAAAATCTCAAACGCTATTAACCTCCTGCGTACCAATTTAATTTGAAGAAATTTGCAAATTTAAATTAGCTCGATGTAACTTAAGTAGCTTCTTAAACAACTCAAAAATGAACATAAAATTGCTAAATAATGCTTCAAACTGAAGGACAACTCAGACTCGTCAAAAGTGCAATATTAGAGTCAAGAAATTAAAAATCTAAACAAACCTTCTGAAATCTGAACATTTTTAACTTTTCTAATTTTGCTCAATTTTCATAAGACAATATCTCGGAGAAAGACAAAAATCTACTTAAAATTCTTATATGAAACTCCATTTAAAATTTAAAGGGACAAAAGTGCGAGTGGGCATTCAGTGTTCAATTCAAACCACAATCGTCGTTTACTTTATCGTCCAATTTTCAGATAAAAAAATTCTAAACTTGAAGCAACCACGGCCAGGAAATGTGTGAAATAACAATATAGCCGGGCATTAAAATCTTTCACCGGGAAGATCAAGCATTTCAAATGAGAAAATGTGCAAAAGGGTATCCGGTTATTGACACAATGGTAAAAGTGTTCAAAAAGACGAAAATTTGTAACTTTCTAATACAGATGCTTCCTGCTGGTTGCTTCTAAAGCAGAAATAGACGTTAATTTCTGACAAGAATCGTGACTGATGTGATTCGATCAGCGGTGATCCAGCTTTAGATCACCGACAGAGCATTAAGCATCGAGAATATTAAGAAAGGCCGCAGCCAATCCCTGTTCAGATCGATTTTGTCCAGGGCTGGTCCCACGGACGCTAGTCATCGACGCGGAATTGTGTAACAGCGATTTGTCCGCGTTTAGCGGCGTCGTTATCGTGGCATCGGCCGTGCATAATTCTGTTTGAACGAATCATTATTGCGGTCATCCGTACATACGTGCCGGTAAATCCATTTACGGTCCAGCTGTCGATTGTTCCACGCGCCAAATTACGAAGGATGATTGATGTCGTGCCATGGCCGATCGCGGCTTTAAAGACACGCGGAAAATAAAACGGTGAAAAAAAAAAGTGGCAAATCACCGTTCAAGATACTTTATCAAGTTCAACCCCTTTACGATCGGTGATTTTTAGGGATTTTTACTTGCTAAAAGGAAAAACTCGTAAGATTTTTGTAGCAAAAACACTGGAATCTTTGAAATTTCACGGAAACAACGTCACAAATCCTTGTCCAAGATATTTTATCAAGCTTAATCCCTCTACGATCGACGATTTTTACCTGCTAAAAGAAAAAGCTCGAAAGAGTTTTGCAACAAAAACCTTGGAATCTTTGAAATTTCACAAAAACGTCACAAATCATTGTCCAAGATACTTTATCAAGTTCAACCCCTTTACTATCGGTGATTTTTAGGGAGCTTTTGCTAAAAAAAAAGAAGCTCAAAAGATTTTTGCAGCAAAAGCACTGGAATCTTTGAAATTTCACAGAAACAATTGTTGAAGCAAATGGTATATGACTGCTGCATGAAAAATCGACATCCTGGAGTGTTGGTAAGTTTTATGACACGTCCGAAAAATATGGTTTGGGGATGCCTGCGAACACCCCAGGTATGGGAGTGCACACTGTCACCACGCTCCGTATGCAGTCCTAATTGTGCGCCCGTCGTGTCTACGTCTTGTCCGACCATCTTTTTAAATATAATTATTTACCTAGCTAACTCCACACGAGTTTACTTAATACAACCCCTCAACAAGAATATCACAAATCACTGTTCAAGATACTTTATCAAGTTTAAGTTTGAAGTTATTTACCTGTCTACAATTGCAGCTATTAGCACGAAAGCCTTTCATGTGGCAAAGAAATGTTTTCTTTCTTTTCTTTTTCTTAAGGTGAAAGGAAGATTAAAGTGTTATAAATTGGATGCAATAATTACTTTGCCGCGATAAACCACCCTGATCTACATTTTTTCAGTTCGTTTTAAAGTTTTCTCGAGCCTCTTAACTTTCGTCTAGCACGGTACTCGTTAAAATATGACAGAACAAGCTGTTATTATGCAGATATTACGTTTTCGAGTTTGCGTATTATAAATATTGCGAGCATGAAACTGGATCTTTTATTTCTCAGTTTCTCCTCTTCTCAGCTACTTTATAATTACAAAATTCATTGAACCAGTGACCAATAGCGTCTAGCAAATGAATTCCATTTAAATTAATATTACAATTGTCACAAACGTTTGTATTTTTATTCAACACTTTCTCCATGTTTGTCCATTTACTGTGCCAAATAAAAATTATCAGATTATCGAATAAAAATTATAAAAAAATCCTACAGTTTTCTCTCTAAAGAGTAGCTCCATACTCCTAAAGGAACATCCCGAAGAGATAATTACCGATTTTGATAAAAGTTTGGTATACAGTACTTTTCCAAAAAACATTCGACACGTACTTTTTCTACTGGCAATCGTCCACGCTGAAGGGATGAAAATCGCCCTCAAAGATGAGACACACTTGCAAAGAATAAACACATTTGCTCGAAATTATTTATTATTTTTCTTTTTCAAATTTGTCGCTGAAAAATATCAAATTCCTCAACTTACGCTGTTCCTCTATCTCCAACAGTTCTCGAGATATTAGACTAAGTATATTTACTAGCCCCATCTTTGAGAGCAATTTTCACTCCTTCAATTTGTCGCTGAAAAATATCAAATTCCTCAACTTACGCTGTTCCTCTATCTCCAATAGTTCTCCAGATATTAGACAGAACACAGTTACTATCTCCATCTTTGAGAGCTTTGAGAGTTTTCACCCCTCCAACGTGGACGATTACTACTGGATCATGGGTTTTACGAATTATTAAATAATGAAACATTTCTCTTTTAAACTGTAATCTTTATTATACACAAGGAAGGTTCGCTATTCGAAGTTGCTAGCAAGAGCACTGTATACGGACTGAGAACGTTCCAACGCAACGCCCGAAAATTGCATGCGACCCCGCTTGGGACCGAAGGGCCTTTTGCCACGTACCCTAAACATTTAGGTCTGAAACCAAACAGATGTAGCAAAGCCAAACGAATTTCTTGGAACGCATACAAAAGAAACACATAAAGGACCGTACAAAGAATTCTTGTATCCAGCGAAAGTCAAACTGATTCTAATATATTTACTGAAAATTGAGTTCAGCTAGGACAATTTAGGGCTTTTTTCTTCTGGGAAAAGCCGCTTTTGGAAGTACGGTTACAAGTAAAGGTCTTATTGAGGTCTTTAACATCTTCATTTACCTGCTTGTGTTATATACAGATAGAAAATGCAAAAGGATTGTGTAGCTTTAATATTAACATATTTTCCATTTGTAAATGAAATACCATTTTCTACTTGAAGTACCAAAGTTTATTGTTGGAACCCTTAAACAGACTGCAACACACGGCCTTGAGTGCCGCAACATCAATCGGTGCCGATTCTTCAGAGTTTAATTTACGACCTCGCTATATCGTGGCCCCAACTATACATCTTAGGAAGGCTTTAGATTTAATTTTTGTTATATTTATCTGGCTTATAAATCTAACAATTACCGATACAAAAGAAATACATTGAAAATATTTTTTCGAGGGCTACAAAATACCGAAGTTTCATAAAAATCGGTGATTATCACTTCGGAATGCTCCCTCGTCGGTCCATTATTTTCTGCTTGCATCAACTGCAATGTTCGTTCTATCATTATCCAATCGACGACAGATTAAAAATGCGAAATGGCCGCTCGCTTCACCCCTCCCTCCTCCCGTCCATCCATCATCAGAAGCCAAGTCTCGTTTTTATCGCGTTTCCGTGAAACTTTTTCGCCTAGTCACGGTTCCCGTCGCCTCTCGTCGGGAATTCGAGTTTTCCCGCGCGTCGCGTGACCGCCTCACCCCGATAAAATCGCTCCGCGAGATCGTCTACGAGCGAAGGGCGACAAGTTGCTCGCGTGATACTGCCTGATGGATGTTTGTTTTGCCCTTCTTTTTTTTCTTTTTTCTTTTTGCCCAACGCGGACCGTGAAAGTCTCGCATGCGCCGCTGCAATCTGCGTAAAAATCGTGAAATACTGTCGAGTCTCAATGGAGGACCGCGAATTTCATGGTAATTTCAAGCTTGTGTGCTTGCGACTCGTACTGGCCGAGAATTGGCCTGAAAACTGGACGAAGTTCGGTGCTACTTTCGTCGGGAGTACGTCTGTTAGGTCTGTTGACAGAAGATTCGTTGAAGTTGTGTCTGTTCAATTCTTCGTCACCAGTGAAACGAAGAATCTTTTGCTCTGTACAGATTGAGAATTTTTTAATGGATTTATTTGAAACGGAACTGTGCAATCGTACATTTGGATACTTTGCACGATGCATCTGACTGAGAATAGAAGTAACTGTGAGCTGTAGCAGGTGAAGGACTTCGGCGAGTGATTATTTCATTTTTGAGACAAGTGATCAGTGTAGATTTATTTAAGGGATACACTAAACTGTCTAAGAATAGGTAAAGTTTGGGAATTTGTTTCTCAGGTAACGACTAACTGAAAAGGTTCAATTTTTGAAAAGGAAAAATGTTACAAAATGGATACGAAATCTGTTGCGGTCAAAAAACCATCATTCTTTTTGCTAAAATCGAAAGCAATTTCTTGAAACCTTGCCACTTCCTTGTTTCTCAATATTCTTTTACTATTCTAGTTTAGACGATGGCCACACGTCTACAGATTAAGAATACGTTTGCATTTTGTATTTTGGCCAAGTACAACGTCTGATATCGTGTCAGACATCGGGAATGAATCACGGTGCTCCTATTTTACAACAAATGCATATTTACCCTTGTAAAAAATATTTCTGTGTTCTAAAAAGATGACAGAATAAACGCACAAATTTGCAAAAAGATACGTGTAGCACTTGCTCTGTTTTAAATTAATGTTAAATT
>NW_017100447.1:256734-266473 GCF_001263275.1 Habropoda laboriosa | reverse complement strand
CTAAGTGTAAAAAAATGAACAAAGAGAGAATCTTAATTGAAGGTACCCAAAGCCTACCTAATCCTCCACTATAATCCAATCCAACCACCAGAACATCCCCCATACAGAAATCATCAGGCCGCAGAAGACGAGGCGAGCAGATTCCCCTGGATTTCAGTTTGGTCCAACATCAGTTAGACCTGCGGAGGGTAATGGGGCTTGATGCATGGCTCCCAGGATGCTCCCCTCGATCTGCTCCTCCTCCTTGCTCGCGTCTTCCTCCCTTCGCCTGCTCTTTATTTATTTAAAGGTCGTCACCGGGTCCGCGGATCCCCAAGGAGCCGAATGCCAGCGTTATTCGAACGTCCAACCCTCGATTCGACCGATCTCTCGTTTTCTACCGGACTCTCGATAGACTGATCGCCACTTTGGACGGTGTCTCTTGGGCTGAATTGTGAGAATTTTCGGATGAAAATGGTGGCTGCGAGGCTTGCAAGTGGAGAAGTTGATTTTAAGGGAGGGAAAAATGAATCTTCGTTCTCGATTTTTCTACTTTAACCGAAGTTCTACGTTATAGCAGAACGAAGGTAAACACGTCACCCTGAAATGTTGAATTACGAAAGAAGTATCGACACTTTGACTTTGCTTCTGAGTGGAGGAGTATTTTTTTTTTTTTGAGAAACGAATGTGTTAACACTAGAACAACCAGAGTTGAACGAGATACATTCTTTCCCCTCTGGTATATCTAGATAAGACTATATAAAGAACTTGGAAATTAGATTCGTTAATGAAAAATAAATTGGTATGTGTACTTACTTCTTTATTTCAACAAAAGACACTATACTGAACGTAAGTATTTTAATAATTTCTGTAATTTAAAGTAAGAAATCTGAAATCCGTCATTTTGACGGATATTATCGTCTCCAAAATAAATACCACTGAAAAATACTTTAACCCTGCGTCGAGCGCACCTGATCTCTCAGGCACAACCATAATTCATCTAATGTATATAGACGCGATGCGTTGCGCAACGAATGTGCTCAAAATGTTGATGCTTTTTGTTTACACTCATGTTCTTCTATTATTCCTACGGTTAGTTACTTTCCACTTGGTAAGAGACCTCTTGAAGGCCGATCTCTAAGATCCAGCGCGCCCGACGGAAGGTTAATGAAAGCCGAAGAAATTTTACAGTGATGACATAATGGCTTTGCCAAAAAAGGCGAGAAGAAGTTGAGGAACGAGAGAGTGACTACGTTCTTTCGTAACATTTAAAGGTATAATTATTTGGAATATTGACCCGATAGAGTAGGATCTTTCCAGAAGTGGCCTCGTTTCCGAAAAAACAAACCCACGAAATTTTCTTCGTAACCACTTGTCAGAAATTAGCCATTCAAGGAGAGCCAGCAAGAGAGGAAACGAATAGGGTAGAGTTCAAGGTGCAATCTACGAAGGAAGAGTTACAGCTCAGTGGAGGATCCATAACAAGGAAGAAAATTCACGGTGAACTGGTCGGTCTCGAAACGGAAATCCTTTTCTTCGACGACCCTTCGGCAAGTCCGAGGGATTAGCAAGGATCGAAGACTCTGGTGATTTGTCGACGACGGGCAAATAGATTTCTGCCAAGCCGAATTTCGTCGACACACCAAAGGGAAACTGTTTGTACAGCTTCGTGTTTAACGTTGAAAAATTCCTCGAGAATTCGGCCAATTTTTCGTGGATAAAGATTCAGATTATTTTTATTTACTTGTTTGTTTTTACTCAGCGTACAAACACGTCTCAAGGAAAACGCAAACCTCTTGGTGTACAATTTTATAAACCTTCTTTTTTTTTGTATTATCCTATCGTTGTTATCAATACTATTTTTATTATTATTACTATTTTGTATATAAATTTGTTTACTACCGTTGTCGATAATTTTGCTACTTAGTGCTATCTCATTCTCTTGTTTCTTCAATTTTATCTCTGAATTGGATTTTACATCGTTACTAATTTCTTTACTTAATTTTCTTGATTTATTTCACTTAGTTCCTTTCTCTCTTTCTCACTTGGATAATAAATAAATTGTGTTTACTACATCTTTTTCTTCTTTTTTTTTTTTGCAGAAATATTGGTTATTTTACAAAGCTGTAGTTTTTCATTTGAGAAAAGAAAAAAAGAAACCTACTGGAAATTTCAGAAAGGAATGGAAAGTAGTACAAGAAGCAATAATATACTAGATACTATATGGCACTTCACCTGAGAATATATTCGTTTCATGACTTCCTATTTTCTTCTTATTTTTACTAGTTTCGTAAAACGTAGCTATTGTTGTACGTAAACATGTATAGTCGGGGCCACGATATAGCGAGGTCGTAAAATCGGTCAGACGTCAAAGTAAACATGTTTTAGCTGCCGGGACCCCGAAATTGACAGAGATACGAGCAGATAAGTACTTGAAACCATGGTCAGGACCGTACAAAGAATTCTTCTATCCAGCGAAAGTCAAACTGATTCTAATATATTTACTGAAAATTGAGTTCAGCTAGGACAATTTAGGGTTTTTTTCTTCTGGGAAAAGCCGCATTTGGAAGTACGGTTACAAGATGCAGATAGAAAATGCAAAAGGATTGTGTAGCTTTAATATTAACATATTTTCCATTTGTAAATGAAATACCATTTTCTACTTGAAGTACCAAATCATATGCTACCATTCGTTTATTGTTGGAACCCTCAAACAGACTGCAACACACGGCCTTGAGTGCCGCAACATCAATCGATGCCGATTCTTGAGAGTTTAATTTACGACCTCGCTATATCGTGGCCCCAACTATACATTTACGCTTTTGTGACACTGTTCTTGCTATTCCTCTTATACATATACAGGGCGAGTCTCCTAACGTGACGACCTCAAATAACTCGTAAGGTATTCGTTGTACGAAAAAATGTTTCAAACAAAAGTTGCATGGTATCTAGGGGGACATACAGTGCTCTAATCTGTTTTTTATTACCTTGCCTTTTTATTGAGATATTAGGATCACCTTCAGTTTTTTAAATGGAATGTCTAATATTTTTTTCGAATTTGGATAAATGATCAAATTTTGCGTAAAAATGTATTACACAAAGTGGGACTTGAAATGAATAATTACTGAGATATTTTTTAAACAAGTAAACAGAGTCGTGTTAAGAATCACGCTGACTGAGAGTATTTCCTAATAGAAGATTATTCATTTGAAGATATCTCAGTAATTATTCATTTCAAGTCCCACTTTGTAACAATACCTTTTCACGCAGAATTTGATGCTTTATCCGAATTCGAAAAAAAATATTAGACATTCCATTTAAAAAACTGAAGGTGAGCCTAATATCTCAATAAAAAAGCAAGGTAATAAAAAACAGATTAGAGCGCTGCATGTCCTCCATGCAACTTTTGTTTGAAACATTTTTTCGTACAACGAATACCTTACGAGTTATTTGAGGTCGTCACGTTAGGAGACTCACCCTGTATAATTTCCAAATTTCCATATCCGTTATACAAGTTTCTCGCACAATTTACAAAATGCTTTCAATATTTTTATTTTGTCATTTTTCCACGTGTTGTTTCCAAATTCCCACAAAATTCCTCCAGTATTTCTTCAACCCGTTTTTTCCACAAGCTCACCTCTTCAAAAGCCAAAACGGCGAACCGCCAACTCCCATTACCATGCAATCGTAAAATTCGCCGGAAAATGCGAAATTAAATGAAGTATCTTGTAAGCAGCAATTTAAAAACGCATTTCCGAGAAGCTGGCAGGTGTGTGCCTCGTTCCTCTCTCCACAAGAATCGAGGAGAGAGAGTTTGGAGGAGGTAACGAGGAACCGTCGCGGCCATCAAGCGACGACGCCGGCGGAGCGTTTAAGGGACAACCGGTAAACAAGTGACCAAATAAACGGTGGACCGAGATTAATGGAGCACGAGCAAACGCGGCAGGTTTGCTTAATTTTCGCGGGGCTGAAGCTCGCGAAATCGAGTCGTCGCCTGGAGGGTCGCTCGACAGCCTCGCGGGAAGAAGAATCGATTACGGGGTAGAATGTCGCTCCTTCATTCGAGTAATCGAAACTGATACGTCCTCTAAGAAGAGATATTCCGCGCTTAGATCTTTCAGGGAGTATATTTCACTTTCGATTTTTACAAAACACCTTTCTATTTATTATTACTTTTCTGTGTGTTATTGTAGGAATTGTTATCACGACTTACTTATTATTGTTCTTTATTAGTTTATTTACACAACTGTAGTATTCTATTTGTTTACTCTACTCGTGATGATCTTGCGATCTTTCGAGCTTCGCTGATTTTGCACGTTCGTGCCGACTAATTACAAATTCGAAGGACCATTCCCGTGTATCGAAAGACTAACTTGATCTGCTCGTGTTTCTACGTTCTTTTTTGAAAGTGTTCAATGTTGCTCGTTGCTAGCCTGATTTCGAGGTCTCGGAAAAGGTTCGAAGATTCCTCGGTCAGGATACATTCGGCGGGGGTGAGACAATTTCGACTTCGACAAGGGAGGTGGTTGACTATACGCGACTGGCAAACTATTAAACAAAGAACGAACTAAAGGGACGCCCCCAAGTCAACGGCCACTCTCTCAAGTGTCGTCCGCGCCGTTGAGTGACGCGCGCGGGAACTCGCGTGTCTCGAAGCAATAAACGCAGCAGGTAATAAGTCCGGGCAGCGCTTCGTCGCTAACAAAACGTACCAAGGTGGAGACCAAAAACCCGAGAAGTTAAATACAACGAACAGATGTGGACGAGTGCCACGAGAAGAAAAGCATCGAACTTCTAAATGAACGTTAAAGCGCTCGATGGCCTTCCAAATTTACAACTGCTGCGAGGGACCGAATAATTTCCAGACCCGTGCCTGGCAAACGCCGTAAATCTAATAGGACGACTAAACACTATTCGTTATCATGGAGAAAATTTTTATCATTGTCAGGCTACTATTACTGTTTGTACTGTTATTACAGGAATTGTTATTATTTCGTTATTACTGTCATTTTCTAGTTAATCGTACTCATTCATTATTATCGTTATTTTGTTATTATTTGCTCGTTAAAATGTTAATGTATTTACAACTACGTCACAAGTGGTGACGGGGCGGGTGCGAGTTGGCATGTGATTTGTGGTTACACGAGAGACGCAAGTGAACAAACAGATGACAATACTGGTGAACAAGAGTGAAGCATACAAAAATTGTACTGCGACAAATTACGAAATTTTTTAATAAACATTTTCCCAACTCTCCTGCAAACATTCCTCCATTATCATTTAGTATTGTAACATCGCTGAACTAAATAAAAAAAAAAAAGAAAGAAAAATCCGTCAAAAGGAAAACTACGATTTCTATAAATCGAAATGGATTTTTTATGGATTTCGTCGATCCTCCAGGGTACATAGAAGTATTTTTACTCCTCTACAGGTGGATGGTAGATTCTACATGGATGCTTAACGTCGCACGGTGGAACGCGAAGCTCCTCTTTCGCGAGGAGATGGAGGAAGAAATTGAGAGGGAAAAAGATTCGTTCGTGATCGAAGGCTGAAGCCGATAAACCGGAAGCCGATTAAATTTATGGGCTAGAAAGGAACCAGACTCTTTGTCGTTCCTTGCAAATTTCGTATCACAATGGAGGATTAAGGTGTGCAACGGACAGGATCATTGTGGACATTTCATTTTGAGAGTCGACCGGAGAAGATTCTACTCATTTTCATTACCTCTCTTGGTTTTGTTTTGCTTTTTTTTGTTACAGTCTCTGTTGAATTTTCGTTCGATATAATTACTGTGAAATAAATTGCGTCAGAAGTAAGTGAAAGCTGTAGGCAAAATTGTTCAATTACGATGCTGCTTTAGAAATGTATTACAATAATTGTGACGAATAAATTTCATATTTAAAAAAAAACAGAGCTCCTTGTTAAAATAAGCTACTGTGAACATTTTGTATGATAAATAAGTGTCAATATGACAGTTTTGTACTGTCAAAATTGGTGCAATTTTGGATTGTACCTTTTTTAATTTGCAATAAACTGATTGCAAAGAAGAAACTTCAAAATTTTACAAAATCTTGAAAATTAAGAATCAGAAAAAATATTGCACCATACTCTTCGTAATAAAATTGGTGCAATTTTGAATTACACGTTTAAAAATTGTAATTGTAATCTATTGTAAGAAAAACAGCTTTTTCAAAATTAATACAGCAGAAAAATCAAGAATCGGACAAAAAAAATTTTGTACCATATTTTCACTCATTTTCACTTCCTCTCCCATTGTGCAATAAATTTCTACACGACAAATTTTCCAATGCAATTTTTTTTGCATTAAATATTATTCAGTACTGTAGAACTATTTCAAAATGAAACATTACAAAGTAATCAAACCAAATTTTTCAATTTTCCTTTGCTTTTGGTTGGTGCAAGTAGTTATAAGTACTTTGTTCTCCGATCGCCTCGTACAGTATCCACCTAGACAACGAACAAGAAACTCTGCCAAGCAGACCAAGAAAACAGTGAAAATCCAGCAATCGGAGGGCGGAAACACGCGAGAAAGTAATCGAAGAGGAGAGAAAAGTGAGGGCGTAAATTGAAGAATGATTAAACGCAGCCAGTTATTAAACGTTCCGTCATTTTTCTCGAATCTCCTGGTTGAATAGCGGCGAAACAGCAGCACGGCGAAACGGTGACAGAGAACGCTTAAAACGCGTTGATTATGAAATCCATATTAAACTCCGCATTGAGCCACGGGAATTGAATTTTTCCACGGGAAAATCGGGCGAGCGTTTGTTGGTGTGGCCGGACAGAGGGATGGTGGTACACGGTTTAAAATTCGCCTATCACAGTGTCTACGACAGGGAAGCAACATCGCCTCGGGACGTCTTTTCGTGGCGAAAAACACGAGGCAAACCGAATTAGCGCTGCCGCGCTAAGCAAACTTCGTTGCCCATGTTGCCCGTCAACCGCGCCGAAAATTTGATCAACGTGCGTCTCTTGAAACGAGAGGCTTTGCTCGTGACACCTGAAGCACGCGTCTAATTGACTTTTCAATCGACGAGTTACTTTTTCCCTCTTCTTTCCTCGTCGCTCTTCTCCTCTACGGTGTTTCGAAGATGGCGGAGAAAGTGGATGTAAAAGGAATATAATACACGCGAAAATAAACGTAAGGTAAATATGAATTTTAAGAATTTGGAGAAAATCGGAGACTAAATTTGACTTTAAGTAGAAAATTCAGTCAAATTTGAGGAATTTTGAAAAAATTATTTCATTCAACGCTATTGTTGTGCCGTCACGCGACTGATCGGCTTGGCACTTTGAAGTGCCGCCTCGGTGACGCGTGCGATCCGAGACTTTTGGACGAACGGCCGGGCGTGCGTTGTCGCTGCGTATAAAGACGGCGGACGAGCCGTCGTCTGGGCATAGTATTACATCGCCTGTCGTAGCCGAATATTCGTATCGTTAACAGCTATTCTTTCTCTTGTTGTTCCTGGTTTTCCTAAATAAATGACTTAATTAAGCACAAAGATCCTGTGTTTATCACGTTACAACTTACCGTGTATTGCTATTATTTAAAGAGGCAATTAAAACAAGAGAATTAGCATTTTTTGACTCGGTATGTCTGACTGGTACAAACTGGCAATACAGTACAAACTCTTGAAAATTATTCACCAGAGAATGAAGTATCGGTAAAAAAATATTTCTCCACATTTTTCACGTATTTTTACACCCTTCCGGATACGACAATAAATTTCTGCACAACGGACTCTCAAATTCGATTTCTTTAATAAAACGAAAAATTCCATTTACTTTTTTACGAAGATGCACACCTTTCCCCGTCGTAGCGACATTTTACGACGCACCCTGTACATATTCCTAACATCGATAAACGAAAAAAGAAAAAGAAGCACCGTTCTTCCGTGCACAGACACAGAGAATAACAGCGAGCCATTGGAAATTCAACCGATCGGACAATAAGGGGTTAAACAGTTATTAAACTGTTCATTTCGCCCTCGTTCGACGCGAGAGGACACAAACAGGTGGCGCGATCGCGCGCGCGCGTAAAGCGATGGAACAGTGTGTCGACACACAACAGCGACGGAGGGGCGCGTGTATCGTTCAATCGCACCCTTAATTAGCGCACTCGATTAAGCACGCGCGCGACAGACTGCGCAACCCAGCGCGGACAGTTTTTGCGTTTAAACTGCGTTAGAGGATCGAATTACCGACAATTATACGGCTGGTCTGTATGAATTGTTTGTCGTCGCCGAATGAAATTAAAAAGACGGGCGGGTGGAGAAGGAAAACGATCGATCGTGTTTCTATTTATTTAAACATCTTTGTTACATGTACACCGTCGCCTTAGTTTGGAGTACCCTTTGTTATTCGGACAAAAGAAGCTTTTTCGTGCATATGCTTTATTGCAAAAGTATTGCACTTAGACAGGGTGTTTCGGAAATCGTGGTACAAACGAGAAGGAGGTGATTCCCCGTGTAAAAGTAAATTATTATTATTATTTATTTATAAACGGACCGAAGCCCTCTTACATAAATGTTTACAAAAAAGAAAAAAGGCTAGTCGCCATGTTTAAAGTTGTAATAGGAGTATGTGGTATGCTGACTATTTCTTATGTTTTCAAGATCAATCGGTAACTATCGCATTTTACAAACGACTCAGGAGAGCACGTAACACGTGTTGACGCGATATTTGAAAAGATTAAATCTAAAGTATTGCCGAACGAATTTAGTTTGCATTGGGATCCGTTATAAAAGTTGAAAGTAGAGAGAATTCCAGCAGATGCAATTTCGTTAGTGGAAACATTTGCGGAGGCAAATAAACCACACCGATTATTAGGGGAAGAGCTGCAGATGTGACTTCGACAAATAAGTGTTCCACATTGAAAACGGTATTGATAGTGCCACTACTGCGTAAGGTGTTTCGAATCGCAATAAGAACGCCGCCTCCTCTGGAATATCAACTAGTTTGTTTAGATCGGTCGCATCGGTAAATGGTGTAGTTATTTAAGCCTAGCTCGCTGTCAGAAAAACTATCGGTAAGCCGGGTTTCAGTTAGGATAAGGACGTCAGATTGAAGTGAGGAGCAAGCGACCTTTTGCTGTAAATTATTCAATTTCGTGCGTAAACTTCTGACATTATGATAATATATAGACAAGTTCTGTGCTAAGTTTTTTGATTGTTGTCGGTTTATCGTAACAATCTTGGGAGTACCGTTGACATATCTAATAGTCTTGTTTTGATCGTTCATATCACGCAATTTCACACGCAAATCATTTAAAAACGCACGTTGCCTCACTGCAGAGTCATTAGATATTCTAGCAGAACCAGAGTATCTACGATATCGATACACTGACATGTTGACAATCGATTAATTGAAATTTTCGATATCGACAAAACATGAACCACACTCTGCAGAGGGTTTCTATAATAACTTTTACTAACGAAAGTGTTGAACTGCTTTACCTGCGAAGATTCACATTTTTTAAGTTACACTACTGTCAATATCTAGCAACGTTATGTATAAAACTTTATTACGCATAAAACAAAATATTTTTCGACATAACGTTGCTGCATATAAATAGTAGCGTACCTTAGAAATATGAGAAACTTAATGGAAAAATGTGAAACAAATTAATAGAAACAGTGTGAACGAAATGTTTCGATTAATTTTCCAAAAGTTCGTACATTTACAGCTGTGCACCCTTCTTGTAGAAAAATCTTCAATTATGAATTCGAGGAGGTTTTATTAC
>NW_017100447.1:241347-256613 GCF_001263275.1 Habropoda laboriosa | reverse complement strand
CCGCGATTTCGCCATTTTCCAAGATCGTACCCGGTAATGTCTATTGAACGACACACCGTATCGGCCTCCATCCTCTTATTATCGTTCAACGGATATACGATCTGCGGCGAGCTTTTTCGTCGATGATCCGCCTCTCTCTCTCTCTCCTATTTTTGTTTCTTTCTTTTTCTTTCTTCTCGTTCCTTCTTTTCTGTTTCTTTTTTCTCGCTCGATGCATGTTTATTTTCCGGTCGATTTGTCTGGGATTACATTCGACGGCAAGGAATTGATTTATTTTATTTTATTTTTTTTTAATTTTTGCAGGTTTCATTGATGGATGATGTTGCGCACATGTTTTCGCTCTTTTGTGCAGAGTTTACGGTGAAGTGAGTTCGTGAAAACAGCGAAGTAGGATTAAAGGAAAATTATAATTTTTTCTTTATGAAATTTAAAAAAAATTGTAGAGTTTCTTGATATACAATTTTGTAACTTTTTAAGGTAGATGTAATTTCTTGTGTAATCGTCCCATAGTAATTTCGACGATTTATGAAATAAATATAAAGCATTTCATAAATTTATGAATTTATTCTGCAATTTTCGAAGAGTAAACTTATTGCTGCTGCAAATTTCTGTTCATACTTCCGTACAGTTCCGTTAACAAATTATTTTTCACGTGCGTGAAATTTCTGTTCAATAAAAATAATAACCGAAATTCGTAACACAAGCTTTATACTTCGGTTTTACACGTGAAATGAAAAATTCGAAGCCTGAATACGTCCTAATTGAAATGAATTTTTCATTCAATTTAAATTGCATAAATTCCATGGTAACAGAAATTTCATTTCGACCAAACTGATTAAAAATTACGATCTACTCTTCATTTCTAAAAATTTTTTTTTTGAAAATTACCATCCACTAATTAATTTTTGTTTTTCGTTTCATGAAAAATTCGTTCTATTAACGAAGAGTGGCAAGCAAAGATAAAAATTCTTTGAATACACGTGCATGTATACACAAACAAACCATTCTATACGAGGGTCACAGAGAATTATTTATTTTCGAAATTTTCAATTTTCAACATCCTCTCATTTCTCGTGTTACGCGACGCTAGAGTCAATAATGGACATTGGGACAAAATGTAAAAGTTTGAATTTGACAATTGACTGACAAAATACAGGGTACAATTTAAAGAAATTAACGTGACTTCAATATTTCCCCCTGTTAGATCTTGCCCGTGGTAGCTACAAATTAACTTTCGAGCTTTGTCGAATTTCCACGTGGTGTGCCGACTATAAATTTACTATGTCCGTTTCTCGAAGGACCACCTCCGTGTTTAGGAGGACAAATAACTATTGACAACGACTGTTGTCAGACGGATTCTGTCGAACGAGGGCTCGGACAATTTCCAAGACACCTCGGATACGAGCCTTCAGCGGGGGTGAGACACGCGGGTTGGTCAGCTACATTTTCGAACTCGACAAGGCAGGAGGTTTAATATAATGCGATTGGCAATCATTAGGTACCGAAAACTTACTAAGGTGACACCCCCTTGTCAACGGTCACTCTCAAGTGCCCGTGCACCCTTGAGTGACGAGCGCGGAAACTCCGCGTGTCTCGAACAATAGGCGCAGCAGGTAACAAATCTGGGCAGCGCTTCGACGCTAATGACGCATGGTCAAATAGAAATCAAAGGGCTAGAAAGCTAAAGTATGGCAAGCAGATGTGCACAATGGCCATAGAAAAAACATCGAAATTCAAAGTGAACGTAAAATACTCGATGGCCTCCCATGTTTATGACCGCTGCGAAAGACCGTCTGGAAACGTATTAATCCTAATGACTTAACACCCCCACTACTACACCTGCAGAAAAATTATTTGGTCCACCTAAAGTCCCAATATACCGAGTGTTTTTCATTTACGAGTAACACTCATATGTGAATTTTTTTTAATATCATACCTATTCAATGCACTTTCAATTTGATAACACTTTTTTGTGATAACGTTACAGCGCCGACCTGATAATGTCAATCTACGAACGAGACGTAATTAAAAGGTTCCATTTTCTCAGTTACAACACGCACGAATATTTTCGGAAAAATTTTATCTACGTCATGACTGAAAGGAAATCTTATCAGTGTTAAAATTGCACAGTAACAATGAAATAAATGTTTGCAACACCAAAATCAATTTGATAGAAGAGGTAGTGCGAGAGGTAGAAAAATGCAATTAAATTATAATTTGAAAGTCAGATAAAAATGTTCTCAGCGATGACGAAAATGGTACAAGTAAAAGGTTCATTTCGAATTACGAAATTACAATAACAGAATTATTTTCCAAATAAAAAATTAAAAATCCGTTCAATTACAAAATTTCCCACAAAGACTCTTCCCTTCCCTCCAAATCTTTCATACTAAACACAGTGTGTAACAGAAGTTCCAAGGCTCTAAATTTAATAATTTATCACGGTGGAATGGAAGGCAGTAAAAATGAAAGCACGGAACTTCCATAAGTTGGCAACTCTGCTGAGTGATCTTAAGTGCCTGAAATATTAAAAATTAAGAATTTTAATGCATAAATCAAACGTTTTTGCAATCTGAATCCAGAAACTTTTGTTACACACTGTACATACTGATGTACTTTTCACTTTCAATTATTCACTTCTATTTCTTACATTAAAAAGTACATTCATAATCGTCAATAACAACGCAGAAGGCAGAGTCGTTAACCTCAAACCACCACAAACATGTCCGTCAATTTTAACGGCGTCTGATTATCACGTCGCGAGGAACGCGATAGAAACTTGCGAATTAAACCAGCAATCACAGAGGCGCGTCAAGGAAAGAGGAATCGTTTCTCGAGTAGAGACGGATCATTAAAGTGCACTCAGCGGGGAGTCTCGTCAGCGACGCGTTCGCGACACCCGGTATATGAAGCGCCCTGCTCAAGAGACGTGAGTTTCGTGTCTCGATGAGCGCACCCTCGGTGATCGAACAATTTTTTCGCCGTAAGAGAATGTTCCACCAGTCGAAGAATCTTTATGAACACGTACATGTACAGGGTGTGCATTAACCCTTTAATCTGTAACAACGTGTCAGACTCGTGACGGAGATTTTGGTCAAGATGTGAGTAAGAAAAATTAATTGCAACCCTAAGTTTCGTTTTAATTTGCAAGATTGAGGATTGCTAAGTGGAATTAATATGTGTGAGAAAAACCGTCCCGAAGACGGTGAAGCGAGCATCTTGAAGCCACGCCCAGCGCGCTCGGTGGGGGTGACTCCGCCCCTTTGGGTCTTTCCCTGGGCCTGTTCGCGTAGGGGTGGGCAGGGATTGCTAAAGCATTCGAAGTGCCCGCGTGCGGAGACCCCCCGAGCGTCAACTGTTTTTCCATGTGAACACGCGTAGCTTGTGCCGTTCCTCTCGCGCGCTTATGTACGGTTGTAGCGTCACGCTACATGTAAAATATATCGTGCTGTGTTTAATACCTTCTGTTCGACCACCTCGCATAACTAACAACCCAACAGGGATCGGTAGGACCGTCCTCACTCTTCACGAGACCCTCGAAGCATACTTTTGCAAACGACGCTCAGATAACGCGGATATAGACTTTTAATAACATACACCGTTGTGAAAACGTAGACACGTTTAATTAATTTTACGCCCACCCTACTCCGAGTTAGAGTACTTTCGGACATATGTGACAGATTAGCTTTGGTTACCTGGTACAGTAGTGAAACAAAATGGCTGACACTTAGATGCACAGTCAGAAAAGAAATCATAGGTTAAGGGGTTAATTTTTCACTTTAACATCCGAGAAATACGAGATCTTACAATTTTCGTTGCGCCGTCCTTGTTTGGGACAAATAAATTAGACTGTTTCTAGAGCCCTACGAAGCACATAGGTCGATTTAACTTTGCATCACAGGTGAAAAATACGTGGAGATTTAAATCTGAAAAGTTGCAAATTTGCTTTAAGTAATGCTTTAAATAACGACTGTTTTCACAAGGAACAAGCGTCCTTTCATTCTCCTGTGAGTCTGTTGTGTGTGTAAAATGAGAAAAATACTGTGAAATTAAGAAAATGTTTCGAATGGTAATTTAAAGTAGAAGAATTTTCTATTGGAAAATATTGTGAAATTAAGAAAATACATTTTCAACGGTAATTTACAGGCGAAGAAAAATTGTTAAAGTTGAAATTCTTCAATTTTCATAAAGTGGATTGTGTAAATTGAAATAAATGGTCCTAGTGAATAAATTTCCGCGGTGACTTGGATCTTTCAACACCAAGAGCTACGGTTTCAATATTTTTCTGTGAAAATTTCTATCTGCACTCTCTGCGCTCTGATATTATCATATAAATTTTGTGTTATTTCGAAATGTAGTTTCACAGTCTAAACTTCAAATTCGTTTCACTATTAAATTTCACCCGTTACATATAATTTTCACGAGCGCTGAATAACGACTTATGGAAAAAATAATTGAAACCTACGAAGTATAAATTTGACTAAAAGAAATTCATGCTGTAAAAGGTTCGCCGAGAAACTTTAAGTTCGTTCCCCGGAATTTTTCGAATACTCGATTACTTCGCTTTTAAGAGTGTTCACGGTAACGTAATTAAAAACACATTTATAAACATCCAATCCAAAATAGATGGAACACCTTAAAATACCATCAAGAAACAGCTTCCCGTCAACATAAATACATTAAACTAAATGTTGCCAGTGAATCTAATGAAACTTGAAAACTATTTAAAGTCGGGCAACTTACTTAACCGACTAATTAATTATATCTTAAACGCTCCGACGGAGCCATTAATCACTCTCCTGAGCAACTGAATCCATTATTTCCCACCTGCGCTGCTGCACCATGAAAAACTTTCCATCAAGACGTTTCGAGGATCCACCACCTCGTTCGACGATAAAGAAAAATTATATCGAAGAACAATTATGGTACCTGAGATACAGAATAACTTGGTCGCAGAAATTTTTCAGTTGTTTTCATAGACATTTTTTTCTACATTTTTAAAATAATTTTAACCCTTTGCGATCGGTGCCGCCATAGTGGCGGCATTTCAATTTTGTTCTAGAAATCGGTGTCGCCGCTATGGCGGCATGATCTTTGTTTTGTCAAGTATCATACTTTGGAAAATTACAAAAATTAAAACGTTTTATTTTTATGCACTATAACTAGTATGTATTAAACAAAATGTATCAGTTTCAAAATATTCTGTTTTTCAATATCCTTATATATATAATAAATAAACTATGCAAAAATAACTTTGAAAATTTAAATTTGCTTCGACTAGCTGATAGTCCAACCAGAGAAATGTGCCGATCGCAAAGGGTTAAAGTTTATTTGCAAACTTCTCCCGACGGCTTGTTGACGTGGGAAAGGGTTTCAAACAAAATTTACGTCGATTCACCTTGGTTAGGTCGTTTTATTATTGACTGATACGCCGGACTGGTTATCCTAATTTCAATAATTAGAATTCGATACTGGTCTCTTGTTGCGACTTCTAATTTGAACCTTGCCTTGTGGCTTTCTATGTTGAACTGTGCCTTGTGGCCTTCTATGTTGAACTGTCGCAAGCCTTCGTGGTCCGTCTTCACGAAGGCTGCGTTCCTCGCCGAATCACCCTGATTGGTGATTTCCAAAACGATTTTCCACCAATCAGTTTTTCTCCGATGCATCGACACCCCCTTCCCGTTACGCGCTAAACGCGCTATTTTAGGGAAGGGATGCACAACGACCGAAGAGGTGTTCGGCGACGGAATGTTTGGGAATCCTGTGGAGTCTCCGCGAAGTCGAGAGTTTCTCGCGTGAAGTGGTGCGGGCCAGGAAACCTGGAAGGAAGGGCCAGCATACCTGGTGCGAAAATTTTGCAAAAAATGTTATCAAAAAAATTTTTCAAGTTTTAGAACAAAGATTGCTAAATATCGCACCAAAAAGAAGGGCCAGCATACCTGGTGCGAAAATTTTGCAAAAAATGTTATCAAAAAAATTTTTCAAGTTTTGGAACAAAGATTGCTAAATATCGCACCAAAAAGGTTACCACATACTGCCCAGATTGTATCGATCAGCCGCATCTATGTTTGAAATGCTTTAATACGATACACCGGTAGATAGAAGATTTGATAGAAATGAATCTCTCATTTTTGATCCTCTAGTAAAAATTTTGAATTGTCGAATAGTGCATATTTTATTTCGCAGTATTCTCTAATCATTAACTGTCAATGTTCATCAAACTTTTACAATTATAAACATTTGAAGCACTCCGGTCACCGATGACCACCGTGGCGCTACAGGAGAAACAATCTGCGGTCACATATGACCACCGTGGCAGTCAACGTGTTAACGAGTGAAACGTGCATCACTTCAAACCCAAGCCGGTATCACAGAATCTGTTTTCGTCAAATTAGCAGAGGAAACAAAAACAAAGAGAGAGAGAGAGAGAACAGCTGTGGCTAAAAATTGTATGATTTTTCAGGGTGCACGCGTTGAGGGAGTTTTGCAGCTTTCAGCTGGCCTGGTCGCGTCGCGAATTTCAATGGATTGCGTTCCAAGGTTTGTTCTCGACTCGCACAAAAGCACCGGCTGGGTTTCCATTAGTTTAGTTACAGACAAGGTCGTCGTCGTGGTCGTCGGAACATCGTTCCGATGTGAGCTATGTTCGAACGCGCGAGAGTTAATTCCGCGGAAAAGATAAATCGCGAGATGTCCAGCGAGAATCTACTGAAACAGAACGAAAAATCGACGGGAAAATAGGGAAGCTTTGTACCGTGAAAGTTCAGATTCGAGTAATAAGCCGTCCGGAGTTGTTTCTCGTGATCCTCGTGGAATGAGTTTGGACTTGGTTCGAGAGTGTTTGAGCTGTGATTCTGCGGGAATGGGGAATATTAAGGACACCGTGCTGCGACGAGTTGTTCACGATAGGGATGACAGTTTGTTAATTTTGTTCGGGAGTGTTATTTAACGAACGTGTGGAACTTAATGAGTAGTCTGGCAGTTTAACAGCTACTTACGCGCATGATCTTGCAACTGTGAAGGCGTTAAAATGCCTAAATCTCCAGATCGTTAAGTTGAGATTCTGACATTTCTAAATTTCTAGGATTTCAGAATTCTGACGTTCGTAAATTTTCAAACTTTCAAATTACCAAATTCCAAAATTATGAATTTCCAAATTTCTGAATTGTGAAGGCGTTAAAATGCCTAAATCTCTAGATCGTTAAGTTGAAATCCTGACATTTCTAAATTTCTAGGATTTCAGAATTCTGACATTTGCAAATTTTTAAATTTCCGAACTATCAAATGCCCAAATTATGAATTTCCAAATTTCTGAACTGTGAAGACATTAAAATGCCTAAATCTCTAGATCGTTAAGTTGAAATCCTGACATTTCTAAATTTCTAGGATTTTAGAATTCTGACATTCGTAAATTTTCAAATTTGCAAATTATCAAATGTTCAAATTACGAATTTCCAAATCTCCGAACTCTGGAGACCTTAAAATTCCTAAAATTCTAGATCACTACTTAAGTTGAAATGCCCATATTCGCGAATTTCTAAGATTCTAAAACGTTTCAAAAATTTCCAAAGAGCGTAATTATCGAACTTGAAAGTGTCCGAATTTCGAAATTCGAACCGCAGAAAATGAAGTTTCTAAATTCGAACGCTGATAACAGTATGAATCTTGTAACTTCAATCATCAATTATCATTATATCACGATCGCTCCATATTGTCTACTATCGATCTTTCATGACTGTAATTCACAGCTCACTATTATTACCTCTCGCCACCTGCTATTAATCACTCTTGATCATACTAATTTGTTTCTGGTCATAATTCCGTATTAGACTACCACTGGTCGCCACTGAGACCTCTGTCGATACCTATCGATCTTTATTATCCATTTCTATGAACTACACACTATTTTTGTTCAATAAGAAACCGATTATTCAACGAAGACTACTGTTAATAAACGTTAGCTATTATCAACTACCACTGATTAATTTCTATTAACTTCAATCACTACTATTCGTTATCACGCTCACCTTTCACATTCTCTATCGTCAAGAATTTACGTAGAATTTTGAAATCACGATTTATTGTCATTTACCAATTGTTATTAAATATCACTGATTAATATTAGTCACCGTTAGTGATCACCAATTACTCATGTCTAACAAGCGCTATTAATGACTACCAATGATTGTCAACTGGTACCAAGCGTTACTCTTCTTCGTTAAATATCATTGGTAATGAAAAGTTGCTATTAAACATCCTTAATCACCACTTGATACTGCTGACAAGCTACCAATTGTCATTAATTCCTACCAAGTACTACTGATCACTATTAGTTCCCATTAAACATACTCAATCATTACACAATACTATTAATAACTTACCAATCATTATGAGTCATGAGTGATCTCCAAAAAGATACTACCAGTGAGTGTTACTTGGTGAAAATACTTACCGATGACTTATCAATTACTATCTATCATCACCATCTTCACGAAACACTGTTGTTAGTTCTCAATGAACATACCCAATCACCATTCAACACTTGCAACGCCTTACCAATCATTATCAAGTATCAGTTATACTTATCAAATACTACGGATGGCTACTGCATCAAAGAGTATTGATGACTTACCACTATCAGTCAATACAAATTTTCACCAAATACTCTATATTACTCCTCACTAAATACTACTCAATTACTACTCACTATAAACCATCAATGCTGCCTTATTAACTACTACTGATAACTTACCACCAATTACTATCGATCACTATTAATCGCCACTAAATATACGCAATCACTACTCACTATCGATAGTTTATCAACCATTACAAATCATCAATGCTCCTCATCAGCCACTATTTACGACTATAGATTGTTACAAACACAACAATCAACACTTTGCAATCGAGTGGCGACTGATAAGCGACATTAAATAATCGTCGTACTTGGTAAATAATTAATCAAGACAAAGTAGCAGATCTATAGATCTCTCCATAAATTTGTTCACCATAGTGAAACAGAGTGTTGCGACCTCATTAGGGCGCAACGGAGACTCGGTTTGACGGATTATGACAATAAACAATTCAGTCACATTTGGCCGCCAGACCGAGGTGCCGACGTTCGGCAGACCGCAATATACCCTCCGTGGACGCACCGGAGCGACACTCAGACAACAGGTCCCAAAACACTTGGGACCATAAAACATTCGTTACAAAAATCACATCTTTCGTCGACCAATAGTAAAACATGTCACATTTCCCACCTCCATAACACAACAACCAATCGGAACCTACACACCAACGAAACACGAATCATTGTTAGACCAGTGAACGATACACATCGTCTCGACGACAGACACAGTTTTTCCAAAGACTCGCCCGAGAGTCTCGTAACACATCACATCAGACTCGATCGAGAGTCACCTTCCAAGTTTCAATACGGTCATCAGGATTAATTTCCCGGTGACCAGCGTCTTGAGCGACCGTCGCGAGTGAGCGTAAGCAGGATTTACGACCCTGCAAAATTCACTGAAGAATTGCGGAGCAAGGAACGCAACACAGAGAATGCGTGGAATATTTGAATAAAACAGTACAGTTTATTTCTACGTTAGTTTGAAAAAATTTCGAAGATCTGATTTACAATCTTTCTTACAGCAAAATCACCACCGAGTGCAAAGGGTTAAACGTTTTCGGTGGCTTAATAATTACTACCAATCAAACTCCATCACACGCTATTGGTAACTATTACTTTCCACCAAATATACTCAATCACTACTCAATTGTGAGAAAATCCGTCCCGAAGACGGTGAAGCGAGCATCTCGAAGCCGGGCCCAGCGCGCTCGGTGGGGGTGACTCCGCCCCTTTGGGCCTTTCTCTGGGCCTGTTCGCGTAGGGGTGGGCAGGAATCGGCAGGACGACGCGTACTCACTCTTCACGAGACCCTCGAAGCACACTTTTGCGCGGATATAGACTTTGAATAACATGCACTATTGTAAGAACGTAGACACGTTCAATTAGTTTCACGCCCACCAATACTACGATAATTTTCGAAAATATCCATTTGTTTCGATGACACGCGAAAAAGTAAAATTTTGGTGCTAGCTTCGTATCGTGAACAAGTAGAATACAAACTACTCGAGAATGAAGCTAACTAACCCAACAATTCTAACAGTATTCCAACGACACTCTACACACCAAACGTGTGCAATAGCATAGAATTGGCGAAAACACAATAAACTTGCCTCTGATGACAGACGCAGGGTCGCTTAGGGCAGCGTGAAACGATATTGGACCGTGGCACGATTCACTTCTCATTTGCTTTCATTCGCCTGCCGGTAAGATAGAAAAGGAGAGGCCTGCCGGTCTGTGTGTAACAAAGAGCTGATTTCAGATAACCGTGGCCAGAACGCGCTCGCCTGCAAATCGAGAGCCCGTTTGCCTGCAAGTTAGCGGTGCATTTTGCAACATCTTCGAGCTTCCATTCAACACGGCGTATATTTGAATAGAACAAACGTTTCGCGGCGGTAACAGCCTAACTCGAGGCATTTCGACATCAGCTGCCTTTGATACAATTAGGTTTCTACCAGGTGAAACTGCTGATGTCAGAATTATCGACGATCAACGTGAATTGTATGTACTTTTACTTAGATTAGGTATAAGTTCTCGCGGTTTTAAGTTGCTTATTTTGAAAGAAATTTTTATTTAAAATAATTTCCATAATCACTGTTTTAAAAACAATTCTTACAATAGCGCGGAAGAGTTATGTAGGTGATGTGCTCATCTGTTTCCTTTGTTTATTGTACAATCAATTTCTTATATGAATTTAAATTAGACCATAGTGCAGCTGAAGCATGCCGAAATATGTGAAGAATTTATCGAGTCAAAAACACTAATTTTTATAAAAATGGAATATATCAATTGGTATACCGTTGGAAAAACGCCATTAATACTAATGGTGCATATTTTGAATAAATAAAGATTATTACTTATTAAAATGCATCGTTTTTATTTCGACGTGCGAAAATGGCAAGTTCAAATAGTATAACCTGATACTTGCACCACGTGTTTAATATATAACAGTTTGAAGTATAGTTACGATTCTGTTACTTGGTGTTGGTAGAATTTTTTGTTGGTGGATTTTTATAGGAGTGATTAAAGACCGAATTTAGTAATGATTGGTAATTGTTTCAAAATATTTGATAAGGATCACTGATGATCCTTATTTTCTCCAAATGAAACTAAAATCATACTAAAAAAAAATTTGAAAAATATGCAACAATTTGGAAGAAAATATACATATTCGTAATTTCCAGCCTCACAGTCACGTGCAAAAAGTATTATAAAAAATTTTCCGATTAATTCTCGATCTCACCATATTTCTTCCACTGGCTATACATTCTCATATTTTTCTTGATTTGCTTTTTACGACTTCACCGTATTTGTTCCACCAACTATACATCCTTTCTTAACCCTAAACAGAAACCTGCTACTCGCGCAAACTAAATTCCAGAAAAACAACGAACGTACCAGGGTAAAATCAATCGACAAATTCCTCGACAAAGCAATATTCATAAACGCGAGAAAAGAGCGTTACAGCCGCTCTTAAATGGCGGTTCGAGCCATTAGGCTGATCGCGGCAGCGCGCCATTCAGAAAACAAACAAGCCTGTAACGAACTCCCGTGTAACATAAAACACGAAAAAGCGCGTTCGAAACGATAACGAGAGAGCCATAGGCCTTCGTTTCGTCTCGCCTCGAACTTGTACACGATTTTTCCGCTGGCGCCGCTTTTTCCAGCGGCGGCGGCTTCCGCCATTTTATTAGGCCAGTTACGCGAGCCGTGTCGAGACAATAACCATTGTTAAAGTTTCACGGAGCAACGCTGTGTGTTTGCACGGCCACTCTCACTCTCTCTCTCTCGTTCTCTCACTCTTTCTCACCGCTTTGTTTCTGCCCAGTCGTGGCGGATTTCAGTTGGGCTCGTTTTCTGGGGGCTCACAATGCTGTTGGTTCGTTTTAAGCCGACCTTTTTAATTACATTGCTGACCGGAAGACCGAGTTTAGAGATTCCTGGCGCTCCTCAGAGCTGTCGAGGTGTTGGCAGTGTATTGTGTAGTTGATGGAAGGAATGTAGTGAGGTCGTGAAGTCGGTTAGACGTGCGGGTATAGCTTGACCAAGCAAAAGTGAAGCTTTTCAAATTAATCAGTTTCGATTAAAAGAAGTGAACGAAGCTTCTCAAATTAAGGAATTGAAATTAAAAGTATAGCTTCACCAAGCAGAAGTGAAGCTATTGAAATTAATACACTTAAATTAAATATATAGCTTGACCAAGCAAAAGTGGAGCTTCTTAAATTACTGAACTTAAACTGAATTTCGATTAAAAGAAGTGAAAGAAGCTTCTCAAATTAAGGAATTGAAATTAAAAGTATAGCTTCACCAAGCAAAAGTGAAGCTATTGAAATTAATACACTTAAATTAAATATATAGCTTGACCAAGCAAAAGTGGAGCTTCTTAAATTACTGAATTTAATTTAAATGTATAGCTTGACCAAGCAAAAATAAAGCTTTTTAAATTAATGAATTTAAATCAAAAGTATAGCTTGACCAAGCAAAAGTGAAGCTTTTCAAATTACTGAATTTCGATTAAAAGAAGTGAAAGAAGCTTCTCAAATTAAGGAATTGAAATTAAAAGTATAGCTTCACCAAGCAAAAGTGAAGCTATTGAAATTAATACACTTAAATTAAATATATAGCTTGACCAAGCAAAAGTGGAGCTTCTTAAATTACTGAATTTAATTTAAATGTATAGCTTGACCAAGCAAAAATAAAGCTTTTTAAATTAATGAATTTAAATCAAAAGTATAGCTTGACCAAGCAAAAGTGAAGCTTTTCAAATTACTGAATTTCGATTAAAAGAAGTGAAAGAAGCTTCTCAAATTAAGGAATTGAAATTAAAAGTATAGCTTCACCAAGCAGAAGTGAAGCTATTGAAATTAATACACTTAAATTAAATATATAGCTTGACCAAGCAAAAGTGGAGCTTCTTAAATTACTGAATTTAATTTAAAAGTATAGCTTGACGAAGCAAAAATTAAGCTCTTTGACGGAGTCAGAGTAAAAAACATCACGACCAATGGCCTTAGAATAAGATTGTCAATTCTAAAAATACAATTTCTTGGAAATAGTTAGAACAAAAATGAGTGGGAAATTCAGTACCTCGCGATAATATTCCAAGGTTTAAAGAAACGTAAACTATTCGAAGTATCAAACTTTTAAAAATTTCATTTCTTGGATATACGAAGATTCACCTAGTTCGCCCACAATTCGTCGATGTTGAAAGTACGGTGACGTTCTACTGGAGGCAAAACAGCATACAAAAAGATAAACGAGGCAGGATACATCGTCAATTGACTGACTGTTAGACATTATTGGAGATGGAACGATGCTTGATCGAGTGTGATGGATTTCTGCTTCGTCAGGCCACCTCTATTCACGCAAATAATTATCTGCCTCGATAAAGCGCGGGAGGAAGGTAAATGATTGCACATCTATCAGGCCTTTTCTCCATTAAAAATGATTCCAGGTAGCTACGTTGAAAAGAGTGCTGCCAAAAATCGATCTTTCGATATCCTCGTCTAGAAATCTCTCTAAAAATTTCGACGTTAAATGGACATTTGTCACAATTTCAAGTCAATGAAAAAATACAGAGTAAAAATTTCTAGAATCTAGGATTCATAGATATTTGATTTAACATCGTGTTAATGTAATGTTAGATAATTAAATCTGCAAATCTTCTTTTAATTAAAAATAAATTCCAAACTAAATTCATGGAGATTGTAAATTGTGTGGAATTTTCCAATCGAACAATCTTAATGGAAAATCGATGTATACGCATTTATCGAAATAACATACAAATTTTTACAGCAATAAAATTTCTTCGAAATATTCACTTCAGTATACATGTAACAATTCAATATTAAATTAATATTTATTTAGAAAATCAATGCACATATTTATCAAAAGTGTGGAACAAAATTTCCCCAAAAAATCCAATTCTTCTCGAATATACCAATTCGAGACTGAATCAATATTCATAAAAAAATAAACGCCCCGTTTTACTTAGAGTGCTTTAGCCAGAAAAGGAACCAAAGGGGGTGTACCTTATCGTTCGTGATTTCGTCCAGTTCCATTGCAATTAAATTTCTGCGAACCCATTTGGCAAATGGCCTCTTCGGTGTTCGACCAGGCCTGGATCTTTATTAAAACAAGCGTGACGAGAGTAAATAAATGAAGATGTAAAGCGTAACTGCGGTAATACGGCCGGGTGCGTGCTCGACGAATGCGTGAAAACGCGCGATTCTATCGACAGAATAAAAAAAACTAACCGTTCTGAAGAGAGGATGACTGTTCACATTTTGCGATTCATGTTCAGTAATACTGGGTTGTTCGGAGAGTTCTAAGCGAAATTTCAACCGTCGTATCTCTGTTTCTAATCGACACAGCGATAAAAGTTAAACGGTGTTTTCCTCGACGGTTAAAGGTGAATCCAACGCACTACTGAAATTATTCGTAAGACGAACAGGGGTGGATATAAGTAGGACTATGTTTTCTTCAGTGGAGCGTGGACGTTGAATTTTTCATGGCAACGCTCCACCGCGGAAAATATAGTTCGCCTTGGGAGTAACTTCAGGGGTGCATTGGATTTATCTTCGAATAATGAGTAAAATACCTTTTGGTTTTTTGTCGCTATCTCGATTAGAAACGGAGATACGTCAGTTTGAAATCTTCCGACATTTCGCTACGAACCACCCGGTACGTACTTCCCCGTTCACCTTGTGAATAATTTCAGGAGTGCGTTGAGTTCGTCTTCAAATAACCAGTCAAATACCTTTTCGTTTTTGTCGCCTATCTCAACACTAGGTTTGCGGACATTTCTTATATACAGTAAATTCTCTACAAGTGTCAGTCAGTTTGGATTCTACAAGTGTCAGTATAGATGGTCCTACGCCTAGGCCTGCGTCATTGCTGCGCCTATGTTATCTCGCTCGCTGTCAGTCAAGCGTGTAACGCTACACCACTCGGTTTCTTTTACGAGATTTCACGGCTCGACAATTCATAATAGAAAAATATAATTTCTTTAATTTTACTTTTTTTCATCTGAAATTTGTTTTAACATGTTGGTGAGATTTTTCTGATGAAAATGATATCAAACACGATATAATTTGAACAACACTTACTTATTAACACGTTCACTGTCTGGCGT
>NW_017100447.1:238136-241271 GCF_001263275.1 Habropoda laboriosa | reverse complement strand
TTTATGTCATTTTCATCAGAAAAATCTCAAAATCATAAAATTAAAAAAGTTGGTATTTAAATCACTTGGTCGCCTCGACTCACGTTTCATGCTTATCTTTTATTCGCTGTCCTTGTCTACGTTCGGCAAACTACAAAGGCGGGCGCGAGGCTCGAAAACGTAGTCCATGACTCTACAAGTGTCAGGTTTAGGTTCCTTGCGGACTGACACTTGTGGAGAATTTACTGTACCTATCTCACGTGTCAAACTGACGCGTGAATAAAGCCGCAGATTTTCTTTAACAAACAACTTATTTCATTTAAAAATAACATGTTGCACACTAGTAACTTATAAATGAAACTACATGACATTACATATGTGGGATCAATTCGTTAAGAAAAAGTATACACTCTGTCGCATAGCCAGCTCAGCGCGCTACCTTCAACTGCCTTCTTGTCCCAGGCCCGGGGCCCGCGTGCCTCTTCTGAGCTTCGCTTTTCGCTCACACTCACACACGCACACACTCGCTCATGCCTCGCCGGTACACACCACACACGGCACTCGCGCGTGTCGGACCCGATTACCAGCTGATCAGTCACCTCATATATTTATATAAAATTTATAATAAGCACAAGTGGTAGAAAAGAAACGTGAACGGTTTCTGCAATCTTCTTTGTGAAATTCGAAATGCGTCAAAATGACGCGTCCCGTAAACCTAGTGTTAATTAGAAACAGAGATACTATGGTTTGCTATGGAACTTTCAAAACCACCCAATACATTGAAACGTCACACATGGTCACTGATAAACATAAGATAAACGTAACTTGAAATAAATAAATAAAAAGTAAATTGAAATCCTAGCATAAATCGTTGTCGAAGAAGAAGAAGAAGAAGAGGGGGAAGAGGCAGTGAGTCTCTTCAGCCGCGTAATAAGGGCGCCATTGAAACTTTATAAACTGAATATTATTGAGATAGCGGGTGGTCCCGGCATGACAGTGAGCGATGAGGCACCCCTCCTCCTTTCTCAACCGATTTTCTATTAAACGCCGATTTATTTATGGAATATTCAATGGGACGTGTCCCGGGAACAGCCGCGGGCGTCTCGAGAAAAATTCAAATCAGCCCTGTCGCGCCTTCGGAATTTTCCTCGCGTAATCCGAGCAGAGACAATCCTCCGCGAGCGGAGGCTTTCGACTTCGACGCGTTCCTCTCTGGGGATTTCGTGGCTCTTTTTCTTTGTGTCCTCTTCGGGGTTGTAGTATGCAGGCGTGTGAACTTTTACGCGTTTTGTTTTGTTCCTTCTTCTTCTTCCTCCTACTCGTCTTCTTCTTCTTGTCGAATGTGAAAATATTTTCACGAGATTTCAATGGGTTATTTGTGTTGCGTCGCACGCAAATTCACGTGAGCTCGCCTCGATCTGGCGGATTGCAGCCATAAAAATCATTAGTCACCTTTGGCCGCCAGACCGAGGTGCCGAACCTCACTTCGGCTGATCAGACCCCCCTTGGTCTACCCTGCGCCGTAGGTTTTTCTGGTCATAAAACGGTACCGCTTTCGGAGCTTACAATTTTGCACTAACAAATTCGGTCCCCCGAAAGCGGCTCACAGGCATCTTCTTCTCCGAAGAAACGCGCAAGGAGAGACACCCTGACTGGTGAATGTCCACTTCACAAAAATGTATAAAGAGCGAGCTCACCCTCGCCCGTCAGGTCAGATCACGACAAAAGTTCAACTAAACATCAACAAAAATGAACAGTCTCTATATACCTTCTCAACGAGGTTCAGAATAGTTAAGAACAGGGTCGAACGCTCGCAACAATTTTTGGAACCGGATTTGCCCTCTGGCTTGCAATAGGCTACTGTTGTCAAGGAAATCGTAGAAAAACCTTCTCCAAAAGTAACGTCGCCTGGAATCCGTGCCATAAACCCCGGTTAGTTAAACAACATTTGCACGTCGACTCCCACGTGAAAATGAAGAAAATTGAGAAAGTACAAGGAAGTTTTTTTAAAAGGGTTGTACCGAAACTAGACAGCATCAGTTCGTACTGTTATGCCGCAGCTTAACAGAGACTTCAAAAATTTCAGTATTCCGTTCACAAAAATAACTCTTTTATTCCAAAGATCAACTCCGAACCGAAATCAATAAACTGAAGTAACAACTTTTGAAAAACTGACGCGCGGCGTGAAGATGGCCTTCCACCTATAGTGTAAGGGGTGGTGGAAATTCGTGTTTATCCTAACAGTACATCACTGAGATGACCGATGTGTCAACTACAATCAACATGTTTCCGTGGCGCACGTATAGAAGACCGCACAGTGACCTGTTCCGTTCGTTTGCATACGCAAGCAGAGGAATTAGGAACGGACGCGTCCTCCTCGATCAGGGGCCTCCTTTGCCCGTGGGAGCCGGTTATTGTCGTTGAAACACGTCAGGACAATCGACGATATTATCTGAAACGCGCGATGAGTCCGCCGGGCTTCCGGTTGTCCACGAACACTTCCCCGCTCGTAGTTACCTTTCAACCGCTCAGCAATTTGTTACTTCTACAGCTTCTAAGGGAGATTATACTTCGTCTCACAGGGTAGAAAAACATTCAATTTTGCGTCTTCTGAAATATCGCAGTCCCGAAAGTATATTTTCAAAACACTCTGGAGAAATTTAGGAGATTGACAACGTTGTGGAGGTTCGAAGGTGATTTTTCTTTGAGAAATGTTCTGGTTTTTTCAGGGAAATTTTCAAAAATGGATTTCCAAAAGTAGAATAGTCTCGTGGAATACGAAAAACGATGGAGTTTTGAGTATTGTTTTTTTCTTTAACAGATGTAACATCAACTCTGATGGTGTCTTTCTATTTTTATCGAAATTTCAAATATTTACACCGCTTGGAATTTTCACAGTGATTAATTTTACTTTCTACAGGAAACTAATTAAATTATTTCCCTATTACTTGGTTATCAGGTGTTTCTTGAATGAAACTTGTCTAATGAATTAGTAACTTTATTATTCTCAACTGCAATTTTCAACGAGTACTTGTTGAAAAAATACAAATGGGTAAAACAAGAATTATTCATTTCGTTAGCTTGCTTTGTTAACCCTTTATGCACCACAAGAACAGCAGAGCTTCTTAAAATTTCAGCGAACTTCAGAGAGAACGA
>NW_017100447.1:229970-237106 GCF_001263275.1 Habropoda laboriosa | reverse complement strand
GTAATAAAACCTCCTCGAATTCATAATTGAAGATTTTTCTACAAGAAGGGTGCACAGCTGTAAATGTACGAACTTTTGGAAAATTAATCGAAACATTTCGTTCACACTGTTTCTATTAATTTGTTTCACATTTTTCCATTAAGTTTCTCATATTTCTAAGGTACGCTACTATTTATATGCAGCAACGTTATGTCGAAAAATATTTTGTTTTATGCGTAATAAAGTTTTATACATAACGTTGCTAGATATTGACAGTAGTGTAACTTAAAAAATGTGAATCTTCGCAGGTAAAGCAGTTCAACACTTTCGTTAGTAAAAGTTATTATAGAAACCCTCTGCAGAGTGTGGTTCATGTTTTGTCGATATCGAAAATTTCAATTAATCGATTGTCAACATGTCAGTGTATCGATATCGTAGATACTCTGGTTCTGCTAGAATATCCAATAACTCTACAGTGTAGCAACGTGCGTTTTTAAATGATTTGCGTGTGAAATTGCGTGATATGAACGATCAAAACAAGACTATTAGATATGTCAACGGTACTCCTAAGATTGTTACGATAAACCGACAACAATGAAAAAACTAGCACGGAACTTGTCTATATATTATCATAATATAAGAGGTTTACGCACGAAATTGAATAATTTACAGCAAAAGGTCGCTTGCTCCTCATTTCAATCTGACGTCCTTATCCTAACTGAAACCTGGCTTACCGATAGTTTTTCTGACAGCGAGCTAGGCTTAAATAATTACACCATTTACCGATGCGACCGATCTAAACAAACTGGTTGATATTCCAGAGGAGGCGGCGTTTTTATTGCGATTCGAAACACCTTACGCAGTAGTGGCACTATCAATACTGTTTTCAATGTGGAACACTTATTTATCGAAGTCACATCTGGAGCTCTTCCCTTAATAATCGGTGTGGTTTATTTGCCTCCGTATACTGTTCTGCTATTTCTGATGTTTTAGACAAATATTCGAACTGTAACTATATTATTCGTGGCGATTATAACCTTCCTCGTATCACATGGTCCGGCTCCAACTCATTTCCCGCGAATTCAAATGTTTCCACTAACGAAATTGCATCTGCTGGAATTCTCTCCTCTACTTTTAACTTTTATAATGGATCCCAATGCAACTCTGTGCTAAATTCGTTCGGCAATACTTTAGATTTAATCTTTCCAAATATCGCGTCAACACGTGTTACGTGCTGTCCTGCGTCGTTTGTAAAATGTGATAGTTACCGATTAATCTTGAAAACATAAGAAATACTCAGCATACCACATACTCCTATTACAACTTTAAGCATGGCAACTACAATAGTATTATTGACTACTTAAATCATATAGAATGGGTTATGTAAAGTCTTTTTTCTTTTGTGCAAACATTTATGTAAGAGGGCTTCGGTCCGTTTATAAATAAATAATAATAGTAATACTTTATCTATCAAAACAATAAGATTGCATAAGCAATATTTCACTATAAATATTTTAACCATTCCATTAGAACCATCGGAAAACAGCGCAGTAAAAAAAAGGGTTAAATAAAAATTTTGAAGCGATAACAAACGAATCCTTCTTTGCGACGAATTCTCATCGTACATCGAATAAATAATTCTTAAACAATAAGACACACCAGAGGAGCTGCAAATCTATCCCAGGGGCAAGCATAACAAATTCTCTCATGCCTCGATCGGGAATCCCAGTTCGCCACTTCGTGATCTAACTTAAATTACCAAATCGACGGTAACTTATGCAGAATCATCAGGCGTCGGATTTCTCCAAGGTGGGCAACTTCGAAACGCTTCCCGGCGATCCTTGCCCGTTACAATCAAGTATTCAACGCGTTATCACGTCCCCTCTTTCCTAATTCCAGTAGCACTGAATCTCATCAAAATTATCGGCTCCCCTTCTCACAGCGTCCCGCCTTACGTTTAATTAAAGACTACAAGATTAATTAAGCGATTCAATTAACTAGATACAGCCGTGTGCACCTGTGAAGAAACTGTCCCACCCTTTCGCGTAAGGAATCGAGACAAAGGCCTCGATCGCCTCGAAGGGATCGATATTTCAGCCAAAAGTCGCTCCTTTATGCATGGATTTTGCTTCTCGCGACTAATTACACGTTCATCGATTCGAAAAGTGTCGAGTTTCGTTTAACAGTATAAAGTTCAATTATTTTTCCTTTATACTCGTTGTGCGTTGAATTGGAAGTATTAACCCTTTGCGATCGAGTGGCGATTGAGAAGCGACATTAACCCTTTAAATGCTGAATACTCCCTACCGAAGCTCTCCGTATGGACGGAATACTTCTTTGCTAGTGTGAACTCTGTTGATTGAGTGTACAGGACGCAACTAACGATAAGTTGTTATTGTAATTCTTTTACACCAAATTAAACAACACGCGTGTATTCTTCGTAGGTAGTTAAGGAACACATGTATCCGTCTCATATAAAGATAATTGTAACTACACTGCACGGGAGATCGAAAAAATTGACAGACGCGTATATGCGTCCATTGTCCACACCGATAGCTTTCGCCGGACGCATATATGCGTCCATAGCACTCAAAAAGGTTAACCTCTTCAGGGACACCGACGCATATGCGTACCTTTAAATTTTCCGAAAATTCCAATATTTGCGATGGGGAAAATATAAAAAGCACAATCTCCCGAAATCTCCAAAGGAAAGTAGTTTAACTGCTATCGATTTAACATGAATATAAACGTAACTACATAAAAAATTAGATCAATATTTTCTAATTTTAAAGAAAATCGTCCCTGAAGAGGTTAAGTAATCGTCGCTTGGCAAATAATTGATCAAGTCAGAGAGCACATCAATGGGACCTCTATAAAGTTGACTGCCACAGTGAAACAGAGAGTACGTTGAATATTTAAGTACAAATAGTATAGTTTGTTTTTACGTTAATTCTAGAAAATTTCAAAGATCCGATTTGCAAACTTTTGCTACAGCAAAATCACCTCCGAGTGCGAAGGGTCAATTCTGATTATACACAGATTGTATGTATGTTATATACACCACATTATACAGTACAGTGTGTATACTATATTATGCAATATGTAATCCACATTATCCGGTACACAAATGAATAATTCAAACTTTTCTAAACAGTTGAAGAATTAATTTCGAAGTCAGCTGATTCTTCCGCTCTTTTGCTATTGTACTAAATAATTTTTCGACGTACATAGGTTAATAATTTTTTACAGAAAATATACAATTTCATTTAAAAAAGTAGAGGTGTTAAGAAGTGTCGATGTGATCGACGATGTCTCGCTCGTCAATTATTTTCTCGGCGCGTCGCGTGGCATAAAGGCGCGCGGTCAGAGAGTGCGTGTCTCGGCCCTTCACGGTTGCCACACGTGTATTTTGTTCATCGTTAAATAAAGATCTTTTATTCTTTAAGTCAGGTCAACGTCAAAAAAAAGAAGGAAAGAAAAAAAAAGGGGAGAGGGGAACAAAGGAAAAAGCGCGGCAAATTGCTGGTAAATGTTGCAGAAATGTAGAGATTTAAACTGAAAGCGATACATTAAGCGACTTAACGTGATTCAGCGCTCCAGTTTCCGCGAGAGAGGCCTCTTTCGTTCTCGAACTCGAAACGAGGCCTCGCGTTCGCCGCTGTTTTGCATCCCGCCTTTATAAACTCGCGTAACGACAACGGTTATCGCGTCGAGAAAGCTTCGGTCGTTTCGAAAGAACGCGATCAGGCTGAAATAGCGTGCAGTTCGAGAAGAGGGCACGAATAAAATCGCTGGGAATCCCCTTAATTGCCGAACGGCCGCTTTTGGACGCGCGAATCGTTCGTAATTTCGCGCCACCCGCTGTGGGCGTCGCTCCGAGTGAAAGAAATCACTGGGAAATTTTTTTCAATTGTCCACTCGTTTTATGAATTAAATTCGAAAATATGCAAAATTTCGGGCAAATTTGCAAATTTTTACTTTTCGAGCGAACAAGCGCTAAATGTTCTCTTTTTTGTTCCCACCTTTATGCCAAAATAATGAATACGTAAAGTGTAGTATAACAACGACGATTGTATTCTAACTGTAAGTCGGATTTATGGAAAACAATTTTTTTTTAATTTTCTCCACAAGTGTCTGACTACGTTTTACATTCAATTTGGAATTTTAACATCACAGTTTGGGTAATATATTTTGAAAAAAGTTCTTTGAAGAAATTTTTCAAATTTTCTTATGAAATTGTTGTGCAAAATTTTCGTACAGTAGAATTTTTAAACAGGAATCCTAGACAGGGATACTATTACATCATAGTATAAATGAAAGGAAGAAATGAAAGGAAATTCTAGTACCTTATAATGACGAAAAATAAAATTTCAGAAAATCAGAGTTTTCGAAAAAAGAAAATTAGAAAATAAATCTGACGAAGGTTAATTTCACCAAGTATGATACATAAATTCGAGATCGCATAAATGTTCAAACACCCCGTTTAACATTGCCATCAAATAAAATTTAATACCTAATGAGCAGAAATGTCACAGTAAATATATAGAATTAAAAATTTCATTTCACTAAATAGTTATATAGAATGAAAAATTTGATTTCATTAAACAGTTACATAGGATTAAAAATTTTACTTGATTAAATATACAGAATTGAAAATTTTATTTTACTAAATATACAGAATTAGAAATCTGATTTTATTAAATACACAGAGTTAAAAATGATTATTTTATTAAATATTCGGAATCGAAAAACTCTGAAAAAGGAGAATTAGCCTGAGGATCCGCGCAAAATGGAGGACAGAGGTACTTTTAAAGGTGCACGAACGAAAATGGCGACGAAAGTGGTGCGAGGTTGAAAGAGGATTAAGAGAAGGCCGTTGAATAGCCTAATAGACACAGTCACCAGAAATAAGTTCCATAAGCTCACTGAACCGATTCAGATCCTCTGTCCGACGCAGAATAGCCACAGACAGCAGTCGAGACCTGTTGCGTCGCAACAGTGGCCTCACAAAAGCCTCCACTGGGATGTAGATGTCCGCATTTCCGGAGTTAGGATTTTCGTTCACGGCCTCGCGCCCCGTGGAATCCTCGTTAAATCGACTTTTCTAATTTTATCGAGGTACTTCACAAATTCCGAGCTACAGGGTGTCTTTTTTTTTTTTTAATTAGATACACTGTCGGGTAATTAACTATTTTCAATTTTTCAATTATTTTTTATTAATACTACCACTGTAAATATTTTAATTCAATAAGGAATAATTTCATTTATTCCCTTCCACCAAGATTAGTTTTCGAGGAAATTGTAGAAAATTAGCGTTACCAACGAAATCGTCAAATTTACTTCATTTCAAAATCCCAAAACACTAATCCAATCGACAAAGAACGAACAGACGACGCAATCATTCTGCAGAATCGGCTCGTTTCAATTTTCCACGTGGAAAATCACGCAGTAAATTAGACATATCGTCGACCAACACATCGGTAGACATCGTTTCACCGATGGTCACGCTTTCTCCCAAGTATTTCCGCTGGAATTTTAATTAATTCGTCGCGGTTTGCAGATGGTCGACGCAAGCACGTGTCAGAAGGATGCAAGGCCACAAATGAAAAGCGATCGGGGGTAGTTTCTACCCTCTTTTGCCAATTTTATCGACATTAAATTACTCTTTCTTTAAACTTCAATGTAAATTGGACTAAATATCGATCGATAGCTTATTAGTTTATATTACACTGCACGCGAAATTCTCTTACTTCTCAGAGAATCTACATATTTCACGTTGATATTTACTCTTTAGTAAATTTTGTCGCGTTTTACTAGTTTCTAAAGTTTGCTATATTTTTACTATTCTGTAAATTTTGCTGTACTTCCACTGTCTCCTAAATTTTATTGTATTTTTTTCTTTTTTAATTCAAATTCTGTTCTGACAAACATAGAAAATAAAATACTGCACACCGAACAAAGAGAGTACAATGAACATGGAATTTCTCACACCCAATTTAATCGAATATAACTTATACCAATGTAATGTCACCAAAGATTATAGTATCGTTGAAAACAGTGTTTCCTACTTTGTGCAAAATAATTTCTCCTCAAATCTGACCAGAATTTTCAATACAGAATTAATATAGCCTGAAAGTATTATTCTTAAAAAAGAAAAGATTACACACCGTGTCTTTAAATTGCTTAATATCTGTAATTCATCAATAATCAATTGCTTAACATCTACAATTATTTACTACACTTATTTTCAGTCAAAAATATCACACGATCAATTTTAACAATATATTTAAATATATAACAAGATCAATCTGTTAAGAATTTTCAAAAGAAAACATGCTTGATTTGTCTCGAAACACATAAAAAGGAAAAATGAATACTCTATAAATTTGTCCATTCTTAAATAATTCGTCAACATTCACTGACCCTCTCTACGTATAAACACGTTGCACTGTATTCACGTTCAGAGAACACGTTCAATAAAAAGGAAACATCAGCTTGAGACAAAAATGCGTTCCCGTTGGTAAAAAGGATCGTAACACCGGTCGAAAGTTGCAGTAAAAGCTAGCCAACTGTAAATATTAAACAGTTCAGTACGAAACGAGGCCCATTAACGCGAAAGTGTGATAGGAATTTGGATGAAACGATCGCGATTGAGTTTATACCTCGGTCAGCTTTGCAACGACGCTTCTAACATGTCTCTGCGTAAAATGTGCAACGATTCTTTGGGGGGAAAAATGCATACGAATCTGAGTTAACAATCGGCAATATCAATAAATTTCTAGTTACTTTGCTACAGAAGCTTATAAATACCAACAGTGGAAAATTACAATATATACTGCTTGTAAAAAGTAATAAATGCAATCCAACGGAATTTCTTCAGAATAAAAATAGCAATGCTGATTAAGTTTAACGTGTTCAAAATTGAAAATACATGAAAGAAAACTGAAAATGTTTAATGGTACGAAAAAGAAATGAAATACTACGAACACAAAGCTTTTTCTTCGAATAAACAACTGGAACACCCTGTATGGTATAGAATACTGAATAGTCCTTTAAATATTACATTTCTGAAAATACATTAATTAGAATGTGAAAATATTCAATTTGAACGAAAATGAAATAGTACTGATAAAAAACTTTTTCTTCAAACACGAAAT
>NW_017100447.1:225958-229883 GCF_001263275.1 Habropoda laboriosa | reverse complement strand
CAAAAAGACCCTAAAAAAAAAAAAATGGAATTTTTCAAATCTAAATTTACCTTTTCAGTATCACCTGAAAAATCATCACTTACCAAACACGAGAACCACAGTTCCATCAATAAACAGCCATAAGAATACACGAAAAAGCTGAACGACAACAAAAGCATGCCTTTTTCACGCCAAATCAAAGGATAGAAGAAAAAAAAAATCAAAAATCACACAAGCGCTACGCCTCAAAGTATGCTTCGCCATTGGTGCTATATATAAAGAAGAAAAGTCACTGACAAGAGAAAGTTGAGAAAGGGTACGACGTTGGTTCACTTACCCCTGACACCGACTAATCTTTACCCTTTTCCTTTTCGAATTTTTATCGCATTTTACAGATCGAATTGATTTTTCTTTTTTTTTTTTTTCAATGGACACACGTACGATTCGACTATTGTCCACGCGAATGAATCAGACTGTCAACGTGATAATTTCATTAAATTAGAGAGCAATGTTCATTTTCTTTTTCTCTTTTTTTTTTTTTCTTTTCGTTCGAATCTCGATTAGATACGCTGCCAATCCAAACTGGATGATCGCGACTCACCTTTATTCCGAGGGTAGGAGTCAGCATCCCATAGTCGGTTAGGGGTGGCAGCATAACGGGGGGTAGGTTTGCCATCATCATACTGTCTAGAATCTTCGCACGTACTTTCCCTTCGTGCACAGAACACAAATCAATTTATTGCTTACTAGACCTACCTGAAACACAGAAAACAGAGGGGAAGTTAGCAGAGTGGCACAGATAGGGTGAAAATAAAAATAAGGAAGAATTCGGTGAGAATAGTAATAGTTCATGGGATATGTGGGTTAGGAGGTTAACCCTTTCACCGATATAAGCGCTCTTCGTATTCACATTCTGTATTATTTATTTTGCAAATATAAATTTATATTTGTTCGAATTCTTTTTCTCGTCGAAGGTTCTCGGGTAAGTGCCGTGCCTTTTTGACACAGTCCTCTTCCCGCAGAGTCCCGAGACACTCCCCACTTCGTGGCGAGATCCTTTGTTCCGAATCCTTATCTCTCTGTACGCGCTACGAAGCATCGGTGACGTCGGGCCACCGGCCCCGTGCACGCGTCCACTTTGCGTTCGGCAACAGGACGTCGGGTCCTTTGCCATCGGTTTCCACGCCGCCGCCGAGCCTATTCCCCAATAACAGATACAATGTTCTTTTACAAAAGGCCTATGCCGCTAAATGCGTCATCTGTCACGTGCGTCTTCTAATAAAATAACTGACGCTAACATATTATTATTTATTTTACAAATGTAAAATAGAAAATTTTAATATGTAGTGCTGTAATTCAGCCATACACAGCAAGTGCCAGCAGTTAATTTGTAATTTGTCGAATTTTTTCCTCCAAGACTATATCAGGTGCACAAAATGAATAATCCAAAACTGATGACTAGAAGAGATTCCTAGTGTTTGGAATGTATTGCTTAATTTCGGGCTCAGAATGCTGTTTGTGGTACATAATTGTTGTTGATAGTAGTTGAAACATGGTATTTTAAGATACTTTATTGTATTTTATAAAAGTTCTACGCTATCGAGACTTTAGTATAGTACAGTAATGTCTCCCCAAGTGTCAGTCCGCAAGGAACCTAAACCTGACACTTGTAGAGTCAGGGACTACGTTTTCCAGCCTCGCACCCGCCTTTGTATTTTGCCGAACGTAAACAAGGTCAGCGAATAAAAGATAAGTAGATAAATACCAACTTTTTTAATTTTATGATTTTGAGATTTTTCTGATGAAAATGACATAAAACACGACATAATTTGAACAACATTTGCTTATTAACACGTTCACTGTCACGCCAGATATTTCACTGTATTGAGATAAAATAGACGCCCTGTATTACATTACGTAGAGTCGGCCTACCGTTTGACTGCCAGTTGGAGAATTGGCCTGCCGTTTGACTGACACTTGTAGAATCGTAGGCCGACATTAAATTAATTACTCAATAAGTATTAATAAGTAAATGTTGATCAAATTATATCGTGTTTGATCTCATTTTCATTAGAAAAATCTCACCAACATGTTAAAAAAAAATTCAGATGAAGAGTAAAATTAAAGAAATTATATTTTTCAATTATGAATTGTCGAGCCGTGAAATCTCGTAAAAGAAACCGAGTGGTGTAGCGTTACACGCTTGACTGACAGCGAGCGAGATAACATAGACGCAGACCTAGGCGTAGGACCATCTATACTGACACTTATAGAATCCAAACTAGCTGACACTTGTAGAGACAAGTCTATTTTCTTTTTATCAAAATTCCAAATAGCCGTTATCGATAACATCTGCCCAACTAAAATCATTAAAAATAGTATAAAATAAAAATGTTCAGAATCCTTAAAAAACAATCTTTTAAGTCGGTGAATTCGTACAAAAAATTTAATAATAATAAATGCAAAAATCATGAAAAATAAAATCTTAAAATTCTTAAAAAAGATTGCATTTTCAATTTTTGCAAGTCAACGAATCCCAGCAAAAAAATGGAAGCAGCCATTACCGTCAACATTTGAACAACAAAAGAAAACACCTTCCTTCACCTCTCAATCCCCCCCCAAAAGAAAATCTTAAAGAACTTAAAATACCAAGACTACACGTCAGCCTCTGCAACGCCTGCCCTAAACCCAGTTAACCTCGTTCGAAACTTATATCCCCGGCCGGAGGAATCCAATTCGTCGCGGGAAAAACAGGGACTCGTCTTCTTCGAGGGCGGCGACGCTTGTACGAGAGCGAGCAACTCTGGCTGGCGAACAAAGCGGCCGCTCCTTATCTAAAATCCTCGCGGAACGCGCAACAAAAGGGCTGCGAAGCAAAGTTATCTGTGAGCCAACTTTTCTCTCGCGGCGACACGCCTCACGCGCGAACATTGTTTCGAACTCGACGGTTCCATCATCCTTGGAACTGCCTTGGTTTCGACGCCGCTTTCCAGGCCAATTAAGAAATTAATCCGGCAAGATAGATTAGGGGATTGGACTGGTTGTAAGAAATTGGATGAAATTGTTGAAGGATTGTGATTTTCACTTGGTTATTTTTGTACTTGGTGGAAGAGGTACAGCGGGGTAGTAAAATAAGACAGGCGTGAAACAACATGAAATTCAATCGCCGAAATATCAGTTGGGTGAGATAAGGTGTTCAAGCCACGTTCAGGGCCGTTCGAAGTCAACTCGTCACCGGTTCTTCCAATATGTACAATGTATTTAACACATTGTTGACGGTAGTATCTCTCACAACTGTCGCTCTGGTTGGAACCGAAAGGCGTCAGTTTAGGTAGAGGGGACACGGTTTCCGAGGGCCGCGCCCGCCTTTGTAGTTTGAGGAACGAAGAAGACACGGACGACGAATAAACGATAAGGATAAAACGAGGGTCGTGGCAACCGAGATATTTAAACACCAGCGTTTTTATTTTTAACTTTGTTGCGTCGTAAACAAACGCGGTTTTTCCCACGTTTCGACGGGTCAATAGACCGCTTTCAGGGTGGCCTCGTACTAAGGCCCACACCCCAGGACATTACGAAACTAGGCCCAAGCAATACTCGGAACCGTCAAATTCACCACCTAGACTCCAAACCCAGACTACGCAACTTACCCTGGCGCCTTCATTGTTCCATAATGTAAATACTGCAGGCGCTGCTGCCTCGCAAGAAATCGCGACGAACCCTCGGTCTGGCGAATTATCGTCATAAACTTGTTCAATTACACTTGGCCGCCAGACCGAGGTACCGGTCCTCTCGCGCGTACCGTACCCTCCGTGGAGAGGTCACGTGCGCGGTGGAAAGTCACGCGGCAACCCCTGAGAAAAACCCAAAAATGGGGGTTTTCTAATGTTAAGCAACAATCCCCTTCCCTTGGAAAGAGCTGCGTCCCACCTAAACAACCTCCTCC
>NW_017100447.1:223522-225750 GCF_001263275.1 Habropoda laboriosa | reverse complement strand
TTTTGATCACAGAAGCAGTTTGCTGTGAAAGATTCACGTGGAGTAACTTGATCTTCTTCTAACTCTTCATTTGTCCAATTTTTCAAGCAGGAATATTTTGATATCTAAGTTTTCTCGTTTGAGGAGGACACTTTTTCCTTGGACGTACCATAGAGCGGGTCGCGAAGCGGGCTTTTAACCTTCGTATCCCAAGAAGGCGATTGTCGATCCATTCGTACATCGAATAAAAGAGAACTGTAAATTCGAAAGTCTCGGTATTTTCTTACAAAAGGCTTTCAGCTGAAAATGTATAGCGTTGAACTTTCCGTTTCGCCGATATAACGAGACTTCCGCGTATTAGCGCGTTTCATCTTAGCCGCTGCATGGACACAGACAGATTAGAGACCTGACGAAGTTCGCGAAGGCGATCAGTGTTATACGAGACAAGACTGTTTGGCTCGAGTGACAGCTGAATCGAATGAGGTGCGAGTAAAGAGTGTTTGGATCGAGTGACAGTTCCTTTGAATGAGAATGCATGCGGGATAAGACCGATGCCCTGACGAAAAATCGGCACGTGACGAGAGTGTGTCTTCTATTGTATGAGGTTGAACGGAAAATTCTGAAGAGATGTCTATAATTGTTTCTTAGTTATTCTTTTGTTTTTATAACCTTATTTGGTGTTCTATCTCTTGTACTTATGAGTATATTTTCAACCTTTTATTTGTGTTTTTTCACTGCTAAACAAGTGTCTATTGATAAGATGCATATTCGTCACATACTGTTTTACGAGCTTCCTAGGGGAAGTACAGCTATGAAAACGGTAAAAAATGTTTGTGAAGTGTATGGAGAAGATGCTGTGAAGATTCGTATGTGTTACAAATGGTTTAAAAAATTCCGATCGGGAGACTTTTGCTTAGATGATTCTTTAGCTGCTTATTTAGCTGCTATACTCCTTATCTGTCCAGTGGTAGCGTATTCGCGATAAAACTGTCCGTTCAACGAAGGCATAGTGACCAAAGATGAAACTGTATCGAAAGGGTTAAATAACTGACTAAATTATGCACGATTTGTTTTTTTTTTTTTTTCAATTTACACAGTTTATGATACAAGAAACCATGATTTCGATTTACACGGTATTCCGAGAAACCGATCTTCCGTGTAAATCGGGAAACAAGTGCACTAACTCAGCTAACAAAAATTTAGCATCGAACAACCACGAAAGCACACTGAAATTCAACGAATAATCAAATTTCATCTCTCTTTTCGCAACACCGTGATAAAACAGAGTTCGTATCGCGAGATTTCGAGCTTCGAATCGATCCAACGTGACTGTAATTAAAGAGGAGCGCGAGTGAACCCAGGTGGAACGGTGAAAATCGTCGCGAACGGAGTCTGGTTTCTTGGAAACGTGCCGCGTCTGCCAGAGAGATGGTAATTCTGGATCCACACGCACGCTGCTCGTGTAAATCGCCGGCTTAAGGGCTTGATTGTTTGCTCGCCGGCTAATTAAAGTGTACTTAGAGACCGGTTTCGTTCGCCCTATGGGATCGTCGCCGCTGTAAATCGCGACGCTCGTTGCTCAAGTCCTCGCGGATGTGGTTTTTGTTCCTCTGGAATATCGTTTTTGGGCACATATCGAGGTGGAATCATGTGAAAAAATGTTTATTAGGGAATTGTTGATTAATTCTTGCATGGTATTCGTAGGTCAGAGTTTTACCTGTATTGCACACGTCGTCGATTTTCCTTGTCTTTTCTCTAAGTTCTAAATTGTACAGTCGATGGAAGAAATAAATGTAACGACGTTGTAAGTTCGCTTAAATATCAAAATTTACGTGTTCGAACATATTGACAAGCGAATCGACCTGTTACACCCTCAAATATTTTCCTTCTTAGTCCTCAGTTTATCTGTATTTACGAGTCACCCACTTTCACGATTACTCGTACTGGACTCTTCACCTTCCCAATTTCCCAGAGTAATAGGAGGTCTGCTGAAGTATGTAGAATTCAATCAGCTCAATTATCCAGAAATTTTTGCTTTCCTTTAATTAGGAGAGAATATAAAATTCCTGGAGCACCAGTAGTAGACTTCCAATCCATATGGAAGACGGTCTAAGTAAAGAAAGAGAGGTAAAAGGATAAAGAAAACAGAAAATACAGTAAATTCTCCACAAGTGTCAGTCCGCAAGGAACCTAAACCTGACACTTGTAGAGTCAGGGACTACGTTTTCGAGTCTCGCGCCCGCCTTTGT
>NW_017100447.1:220721-223393 GCF_001263275.1 Habropoda laboriosa | reverse complement strand
CACGTTCACTGTTTGGCGTGACAAAAGCACAATGCGAACAAATTTTCAAAGTGCCAATAGTAGTGAAAGGGTTAACATGTTTAAAAAAAAGAGGTACATTTTCTCATTCCTCCATAATTACAATTTTCAGACCTACGTCCTTCCAGATGAATTCATTCAACCTACAAAATCTCACTTCAAAAATAAATTCCAAACACTCGAAAAAACTGCAACCATAAAATTTCGACACCGCGCTGTCACAGTTCCAAGTTCCAATCAACCACGGGGGGAGAAAAAAGAGAGTAAGAAATCCAAGAAACCATTAAACTGATCCAGGTGTCTGGAGGTAACTACGAATTTTTCCCGACGTTAAACGAGCCAACGATGAAGAAAGAGGGTTGGACTGAGGGTCTGGGGGATGGTGGAAGGGGCGGATAGTTTGGTCTAGCACGGAAACAGCGTGGAAACACGGCGTTCACGGAAATAGAGATTTCGCGGAAGGTCTTACGTCGGCTTTGCCGGTTAAGCCGCCTCGGATCGTGCTGTTACAACGTTTCCCTCTGCCAGCCTGTGCACCACAACCCCTCGCCCCGCCCTCACAGCCACTGTTCTAACTCGCAGATCGACGACGGCCACGTGACACCAATCTAAGTTTCGAACCTAGCCTCACCCACACCCTTGGGAGCTACGTTCTTAAGAATTCGCGTCGAATAGTGGCTTTCTGGGGGATGCTGGCTTTTAATTAGTCGTATACGTTGTTTTCTTCGCGGAAATATAAGAAATTTTTGGAAATTATTTTTTTAACGTGGGATTCGATTGCGTTTAGGTTCGTTTGGGGTTAATTTATAGAGATCTCCTTTGTGGAAGTATGATAAATTTTTGGAAATTGTATTTTTAATGCGAGGTTTGATTGAGTTTAGGTTCGTTTGAAATGAATTTGTAGAGATCTTTGTGGAAATATGATAAATTTTTGGAAATTGTATTTTTAATGTGAAGTTCGATTGCGTTTAGGGTCGTTTCAGGTGAATTTCTAGAGATTTGAGAGGACTGGAGTTAGATATATTACCGAAAAACGAGAGAAAAAGAAAATTTAAGATATACAGGACACTTATAAGACCAAATTTAATGTGACTCAGAAACTTGGACAGTCGTGAAAGTCGATGAGAGAGCATTAGGATATTTTGAAAGAAAGACATTCTAATCCATACACAAGAATATGCAGATAGAGTCTGTCAGAAAGTATTCTAACTCGGAGTAAGGTAGGCGTAAAATTAATTAAACGTTTCTACGTTCTCGCAACAGTGTATTTTACACGAAGACTATTTCCGCGTTGTCTGATCGTCGTTCGCAAATAGTACGCGTTCAACGGTCTCGTGAAGAGTGTGTACGCGTCGTCCTGCCGATTCCTGCCCACCCCTACGCGAACAGGCCCAGAGAAAGTCCCAAAGGGGCGGAGTCACCCCCACCGAGCGCGCTGGGCCTGGCTTCAAGGTGCTCGCTTCACCGTCTTCGGGACGGATTTTCTCACAAGTCTGAAGAAAATATTTTACAATAATGAATACCAACTTTACGAAACCTCTAACATCATCTGCAGGCATCTTAAAAATTGTCTCGCACTAATACTGTTCTACCTTAATTTTAAATATTACAAATTAAAAAATTTTAATTTCAAATTTTGGTTTTAGAATTTTCTAAAAATTTAAAAACGTTGAAATAAAGGATTTTGCAGTTGCAATAGAACATCTACCGTCTATCACATGCGTCGCGTACTTGTAAGACTAAGGAATTACAATTAAGACAAGGCTTAAAATAACTGATTTCAGAATAACGTCGGTTCGCTCGTCGATGACATGTGCGATATTGTGTGGGCCTTTTTTTCTTTTCTTTTTTTTTGGGGTGGATCTTAACCTAGAAACTGCTGTTTCTTTATCGGATGGGTTGAAAATGTGCGATATTGTGTGGGCCGCTGCCCTTTTCCCGTTTTTATACATTGGGACCGTTGGGACCGTGCAAGCCTTGGGGTGGGGGGTGCAACCTGCGCTCATCCTTGTCTAGGGCCCCCTGGCGGCTAGGGTCCCGCGGTCGTTGTCTAGGCACGTCGCACAGCGCCTTACATACTAAAATCTGCCGCAGCGAAAGTAGAAAAGTAGAAAACTAGATACACCGTGAATTTTTGATACTCGAATTAAAACAGAAGATCCTAAATCCCTAATCGTAATAGAATCAACGAATAAAACCTGTTCTACAGCCAAAAATTGGTCAAATGACTGAAACACATCATAAATCGCAGAAAATACGAAGAAAAAAGAATTCACTTGAAAAGGACAGAATCGAGTTACAATGCGTTCCTTATCTTTCCATCGTTCGAGGTGTTCGAGCATAGAAAACAAAACATTGGAACGCGGTTTTCGGCAAACTTGCTCGTGGCGAGACTTCAAAGACGCTCTGCGTAACACGAGTCTGCTGGAAGTTAATCAGCCATGGGACGACAACATTCTGCTCGGTCAGTAAGAGAGGAAAAACAAAAGAACAGCTCAACCGGCAAGAAACACAAGAAGGGAAACTCCTAGGAAGGATGGAATATTCACAGCGCGTGTTCAGTGATTTGTTCTTTTTTTCCTGGATGTGTTTCGATGAGGAAAATTTTGTCGAGTAATTAGAGATGTTGGTGAATATTGAAAGCATTGAGTGTC
>NW_017100447.1:216022-220694 GCF_001263275.1 Habropoda laboriosa | reverse complement strand
AGGATGCTTAGAGAGAATCCGAGGCCTGGAAAATTCTTATCCAATTGCAAAGTTCGAATACTGTGTGTAATAAGTTAGGCATTCTGCTAGTACATATTGAGAAAATTCCAAGTCTGAAAAACAAATAATTCTTGAAAATCCTACAAATTTAAATTAACCCTTGAATCTACAACAACGTGTCAGACTCGTGGCGGAAATTTTTGTCAAGATGTGAGAAAAATACTGATATTAGTAAGAAAAATGAAATGTAAGTCTAACTTTCCTTTTAACTTGTAAAACTGAGGATTACTGAATGTAATTAATCTGTGATAGATTAGCTTTCGTTACTTGATACAGTACTGAAATAGTAAATGGCTGACGCTTAGATGGATAGTCAGAAAAAAAATCATAGGTTAAAGGGTTAATTGTTAAACCACACGAAGATTATTTTCAAAATCATCTACCTTAGTTGATACAGTCTTTTTATCCAAAGTCAGATAAACTGAAAATTTGTTTAAAAAACAAAAAGCAATTGTACTTTGTAATTGCGAAAAAAGTAGGGACCGGAAATAATTATTAAAAACAAAATCTTCAAATCCTTCAGAAGAAGTTGCTTGTTGCTTAAGTTAAAGATAGTAATCGAAAGATTTTGAGATCTTTCACCATTTAACCCATCCATTAGATAAATATCAAAAAAAGAAAAAGAAAAGTGAAAAAAACAAAGGCCAGAAATAACAATTATTAAAAAAAAATATATCTTTTTGAATCCTTGAGAAGAAGTTACTTGTTGCTTAAGTTAAAGATAGTAATCGAAAGATTCTGAGACGATCTTTCACGATTTAACCACATTAATTTCGTGCAAAAGAAAAAGAAGAAGTTGTAGATCCACAGATAGATCCTCTAAAAAAGGAAGAACATCCATCCTCCCAGATTTGAAAATCACCTGCACAATGAAATTCCACCAGGAAAATAATTACCCACACGTTTGTCGATAATGCATTCAACGAAAGAAACAGGAAAGCCAGAAACAAGCAGAGATATCTCCTGGCAAGCATCAAGATCCAGTGGTACAACAGTTGTACAACCGGAATACGAGAATCCGAGGCGCGTTTGGCTCGCAGCCACCCTTCCAGCAGTTCTACCATCGTTCCCTCCCTTCTTCCCTTCCTCCTCCCCAACCAACACTGGCCGCCTGCTTTTTTTTCTTTTCTTTTTTTATAGAGGGCGGATATTTTATTCAGCGGCACTCGGCCGGCTCGGCTTTCGCGGACGTTTGATATTGCAGTCTCATTGCATAAAACCCGAGGCTTGCATAAAACAACGGGCCCGGCGTTTTCTCGAGCACTGGCTGACGCGGGGCTCTCGCTCGGAAAGACGTCCAGAGACGGGCTGCGCGTCCTGTGGACAGCGCAAAAAGGAGCCCCGGAGAGGGAAAAAATTCATCAGCCCGAGGATTAAGCACAACGCGCGGCTGCAGCTTCTACGTGTTAAGCGGCTCCTCCTCGTACTCTTCTTCTGTCTCAGGAATACGTGGAGGAGATCGATAATTCTGGGTGTTCTGAAGGGACTTTCCATTTCTTGGTCAGCCCTCAACCCGTTCGCTCCTAAGGGCGACTATAGGCGCTCTTCATAATATGCCACTGACGCACGAGCGACTTTGGTCGCTCTACACGAAATACCATAGACAACCTGTTATGCCGCGACAACGAGAGGGGTCTCGAAGAACGTTTTCTTGGTGTGTAGTTTCATTAATATCTCACAGGAATCACGTACAGAGGACGTTTTCACTATGACGTGCGCGGGACGAGGTGAAAACAACTATTAGCTAAAATGTGCGGGGAGCCAGTGTTTTTCGTTAATAATTCAAAAACGAAGCTTCGACCAACATTTTAGTCAAGGAAAAAGTTGTTCAGAGTCACCCCAGCAACCCCCCATTTCCGGGTGTTACACTCTTTACGGAACACCCTGTATACAGTCCACTAAATACAAAACCACTTCAACGAGTATTTAAAGGACTCGAGAAGTAAGCGTCATTTATTCGCTGCCAACATCAACCGTCAACGCTGTGACGCACAAACATTATACACGTGTTAACAAAAATATAAAGAAGAATACACTTTTGCAAATATGTCTGGGGATTCTGATAGGCTCTGTAATGTGAAGGAATAGACAATTTCCATCAGCCTAGTTAAAAAAAGGGAGGACTCCACCTCTCGCAAGGAACCTCGAAAATAAAACGTCCAATTAAATCCCCAATTAATCGTAACACCGGTACGCTCCATAGCTTCCTGCAAAAACATCAGGCGGATCCAGTTATCAGGTATCATTAGCAGAAAACCATGCTAAACGTCTGTTACACATCATCGTTCACGCGTCACTGTCAGTATTCCTAATGCAGCTACACCGATTGCCAATTAGCGGCCTGGCTATCGATCGACCGGAAGCCGCCAGTGTACGTGACCAGTCGATCGCACTCGTTAACGCGATGCTTTCTCGTTTCGACGTCGACGACGTAATCGTCTCGAGAACCATCATCTCAGATCACCTGGAATTCCACCAAGCATCGCCAGAGATCTCCCTATCCACCTCCCTATATGATTTCGACATACCGGTCAAATGTTTCGAGTCACTTGTCAATTTACACGAATGCACACAGTGGGCCGTGTAAATGGCGGTACAGGCGAGAAAATGCTGATTCTACACTTCGATTTTACCGAATCGAAAATATAGAATAAAATTTGTTTACACGGAGTTCAATTTTTGGGGATTTTTGGGAAAATTAACTAAATTTTACTCCCGTATTTTTTCCAAAGGAATTTTTATTTTTGTTGAAAAAGGTTTTAAACATTTGACTTGACAAACAATTGTGTAATGTAGTAGACAGTTTGATAAGTGGTCCAGAATTTTTTCAGATTTTTTGAAAGTTTGAAATAATAAAAAAATTAGACTTACACACAAAGTATCCAGTTCGCCTACTTAGTGTGAAGAAATATGTTTAGCATACGGAGGTTTAAATTGAAAAATTTGGTGGATAGTAGAATTGTTGAAAGTGACGTCCGTGTTAACGCATACAAATCCTTGCTCTTTGAATCGAAGAGTCGTCTCTGAGACGACTGGTCTACAGTTAAGGGTTAACCCTTTCGCTACTAAGGGTGACTGTAGTCATCCACTGTGGAGCGCTCGTACAATGAAAACTTGCAATTTACATTTCTTAAAAGTAAAATCTTTCTTTAACGAAGATCTGCTCAGTATCTAATTATGTCGTGTTTTTCATAGTACTCTGTATAATTAATCGTTAATTGTTTTAAATGTTAACCCTCCGTAATCGAGTTTTTCTTCGTTTATAAGAAGAAAAATTATGATTGATTTCGGGATAATTCAAGAATAATTACAATGAAAAAATTTGCTGACAATCATGTAACGTGACAACAATATAATGCATTAGCATAGCAATAAACAAAAAGAATTGAATTTACAAAACATAGATAAATGGATACGTAAATTTGAGGTCACATGACGTTACAAAGTGCCAAGTGTCGTCGAATGTTTCTGTCTTATCACTCGACGGATCCTGATGGAAAATTCTATTTGCCAGTTGTCTGACTGTAGAAACTACCTCCAGTTAGATTGTTCCACCAATCGATCCCCTTTAATGACCTACAAACTACTGCTTGATTATCCCTTCAGGCGCTTGCTACATGTAAATTGCTATTATGCTATTAGTAAAGATTGCTTCGAATGAAACACCAATTTCTGATCAGTAAATGCACGAACTCTGGTTCTCGAGAAAATTCTTTTGCTGCAACTGAAAGTATAATAATTCTTAGAATTCTTCAAACGACAATTATTCGCAGAAATAGAAATGAGTTTCATTTTTTTTTTAAATAAAATATAAAATAACTCGAATGTTGAAGACTTTTATGGAGTGTTTTACTATTGAAAATTAACACACCAGTTTTCTCTCGAACGAGCTACGAAGTTGAATTCTAAATTTCTCTTATTAAAGTAAACAGCTTGATTATATTTGCAAAGATAAAATCAAAGGAAGATCTTTCTGACCGAAAAGAAGAAAATTTCCCAGAGCAATAGGAGGTCTGCTGAAATATGTAGAATTCAATCAGCTCAATTATCCAGAAATTTTTGCTTTCCTTTAATTAGGAGAGAATATAAAATTCCTAGAGCACCAGTAGTAGACTTCCAATCCATATTGAAGATGGTCTAAGTAAAGAAAGAGAGGTAAAAGGATAAAGAAAACAGAAAATACAGTAAATTCTCCACAAGTGTCAGTCCGCAAGGAACCTAAACCTGACACTTGTAGAGTCAGGGACTACGTTTTCGAGTCTCGCGCCCGCCTTTGTAGTTTGCCGAACGTAGACAAGGACAGCGAATAAAAGATAAGCATGAAACGTAAGTCGAGGCAACCAAGCGATTTAAATACCAACTTTTTTAATTTTACGTTTTTTATCCAGAAATTTTTCTTAACATATTGATGAGATTTTTCTGATGAAAACTACATCAAACACGACATAATTTGAACAACATGTCACGCCAGACAGTGAACGTGTTAATAAGTAAATATTGTTCAAATTATATCGTGTTTGATATCATTTTCATCGGAAAAATCTCACCAACGTGTTAAAAAAAATTTCAGATGAGAAAAAGTAAAATTAAAGAAATTATATTTTTCTATTAT
>NW_017100447.1:203368-216000 GCF_001263275.1 Habropoda laboriosa | reverse complement strand
CATATTACTACAATAAATTTGTTAGATCTTTCTATTATAGTACTATCTACTGAATAATAAATGTTGGTATGAAAATTAAATTACGATGGCAAAAATATTGACCAATACAAAATTTATTCGATAATCGGGAATTTATGATTACAGTAATGTAGTAGAGCATCGAATACTAAATACTCCCGTGAAAATAAAATTATGATCGCAACACGTATTAATCAGTACGAAATTTATTCGACAATTGGGGAAATTGTGATTACAAAATAGTATAAGAACAAGCCAAGCAAGTTCAACAGAGCTTACGCGCTAAAGAGATGTTCCAAAAGCTCGTTGCACTTGCTCAGGTCCGCAAAAAGGACCTGAAGGATCCAAAAAGCAGCGGTGACCTCGGTTCGTGGCTCAAAGCGATAATTGCACGCGTTATTCCGCGCTAATACCGGTGGATAAAGCGTCGGTGACGCGTCCATCTGATCTTCTTTTATTTCCACCCTGTTCCCTACGTACCTTCGCCAGCCGTGTTTCTCTTGTCAGCCTTGCACGTGCGCCGCGTTTGATTAATTCTGTATCCAACCGTGGCTAATTCGCCGGCGATTAACTCCGCGCGTCGAGAGGGAAACGCGGAGACAGGGGAAAAGGGAGAAAAAGCGCGACGTGAGAATGGAAATGTCAAGCATGAACCTAGGCTCTGGCTCTCGCTTGTTGCGCCACCAACCTATGCTTCTGTACGTATGTATGTACGTGTGTCTGTATGTCTGAATGATGAATGAGCGGCGATCTGATGAATCCTGAATAGTGTGTGTCTGTTTGGTTTAGGGTGAGCCTGTCAGTAATGGGGTCTGAGTAAGTTGTCGCTGAGGAAGGGAATTTCAGGGGTTCTGTGTGTGCGTGTGTGTGTGTGGTGGGAAGACTATAGAATATACAGGGTGTTACGTAGCTGGTGGTACAAGCGAGAAGGTGCTGATTCTACGTGAAAAACTCAATTGAATATACAGGGTGACACCCATGTAAAGTGTTGCAATTTGTTTTCTCTGAAACTATCAGCGATACCGACTTGAAATTTGGATATGTTAAATGGTTCAAAGGGGCTAACGTGGAAAGGGGTGGAAAGGGTGCAACTACCAATCTTTTTAAATGGAACTGTATATTAATTTTTCATTATTCTGATATATGTTGCCAAGATTAACAACTTTTATCCGAAACATTTTTTTTTATTCTGCATAGTTAAAAAGTTATAGCGAAGGTAACATTTTACGTGGATCATCCTGTATATAGGGTGTCGCAATTGTTTTCGACCAAACTTCGTCGGTGCATTTTATGGGTGTAAGTAAGAAAAATATGTTATATGAACATAGGTGGTTTGAAGCTTCGTTAAAAAGTTATGGCAAAAATATCTTACCATTCCCTTCGTATTCTAGTATTACGATTATAACTTTATAATAAAGCTCCAAACGACGTATGTTTATACAACATTTTCTTCTTACTTATGCCTGTAGAACACACTGACAAAGTTTGATCGAAAACAATTGGGACACCCTGTAGAACAAAATTTGCTCACACGAGGTTTCGAGAAAATTGATTTTGAAATTACTCGTACTCAATATCGTAAGTTTTCATTTCAACTAATTGCAATTTAATTTTTTCACAAAATTATTCACTTGTCATTACGAATCGAAAGAGTAAAAGTTAGAACTGACTTTGCTTTTACATGTGAAAACGCTGAGTCGACAATTTCATCTGATCGAAGACTCGTGAATTAAACGTACATTTATTAAGGACCGACAGTGTATAAGATCTGAAGCTTCTTTATCCTAAATTGCGAACTGACCCTAATGCAACTATAAAACGGGCACGTTCGTGGCATTTATGTTAAAAAGAAGTTACGAGAGCGGGAAATGAACCGACCAGGCAAAATAACGAAAGACTCGATTACGATAATCACGTAGCCGAGTCCAGAAAGGCTTCCTTTAATACTGACTCTAGCTCACGCTTAGACCTAAAGATCTCCTTTCCAATGAACGGCGCACGATTTTCTTGTTTCCTCTGATGAAAGCTATTTTTAACTGTGCGAGATTCCTTTGGAAATCTTGTAAGAAGGCGGAATGCAACTGTGCTGCATTGGAAAATTAACAAGCAATCCTGGTCTTCGTGTCTAGTAGAAGTTAGGGTGATAGGAATTTATAATTCAGAGTAAGAGCGGCGTGAATTTGGAATTCTTATTTCAGAGTCAAAGTTTTAGAGTTTGGAATGTGTGAATTTATGTAGAGTTAGAAAGATGAGAATTTGTAGCTTTAAGGGTCGATAGCTGTAAATTGGGATAAAACTGATTTGGGTTCTTTAGAGGTGGGATTATGAGAATTTTGTAATTTTAGAAATCCATAATTTTGAGTTGCAATAATAAAAATTTGCAATTTTTAAAAATTGTAACATAGAAAGAAGGTAATAGTTACTTGTAAATTAGGGTCAGAATGATAAGAATTTGCAACTTCAAGGATTCCTAATTCAAAATTAAGATAATACTGATCTAGGATTTCATGAATCCACAATTAGGAGCTGGAACTAAAAAAATTTGTAATTTCAAGAATTTCCAATTCCCACTTAAAATGATATTTACTTGTCATTTTAAAAATCTACAATTCACAGCTGCAATAACAAGAATTTTCCACATTGAAGATTCCTGAATTAAAAATAAAATGACACTGATCTACACAATTCTAAAAATCCGTAATTTGTAATTAGAATTAAGAAAATTTGCAACTTCGATAATTAATTTTAAAAAATCCATAATTTAACCTCTTCAGGGACACTGACACATATGTGTACCTTTAGATTTTCCGAAAATTCCAATATTTGCGATAGAGAAAATATGAAAAACACAATCTCTCGAAATGTCCAAAAAGGGAAGTAGTTTAATTGCTATCGATTTAACATGAATACAAATGTGTAACTACATATAAAATTAGATCAATATTTTCTAACTTTAAAAAAATCGTCCCTGAAGAGGTTAAAGCATGATTTAAATTTCCAATTCAGAATTACAGCGTGCTGCTGGATAAAACTGAAAATGGACGTGGTTGTTATTGTTCCCACAATACAACAATTTTGTAATTCTTTGGCTATGCTCGACACTAATCTACCATGAATTTTCCAGCAGATTTCCTAAACGATTATTTTGTTAACAGATTATCACGCGAAGCAGCTAATAATTAATCTGATGAGTTTTACTAACAACGTCATTTCAAAGTTCATGCTTATTTTTTATAACTTTCCCATCATCTCTAGAGTAAATAATTATCCATTCCGGAATCCTTAACCCTAGAGCGGTCTTCGTTTTGACTGTACACTTAAGACTTTTGGGTCAAAAAGGACCTAAGACCTTATGTGTAATAATTTTCGTTTTCAACGCGACATACGAACCTAGACAATAAACGTTTAAAATAATGTTAAGGAGCGTAAACTTGATAACAGCAAAAATTACTAAAAATATAAAAAGGCGGTGGGTCAAAAAGGACCCGAAGACCGTTCTAGGGTTAAAACCTGTAAAATTTTATCACGACCTGTAAAAAATTTTCGTTACCATCCAGGTCCAAAATTGGCCAATTTCCATCGCTGCCCCTTAATTTCCCTAAAATTCACAATAACACCTCCTCCGTCCCAAAAATAATCACTCCAAATCCAAGATGACACTTTCCAACGCCAGAACGAAGTACACATGAAATCACAATGGAATCCTTCAAACGGAATTTATCAATGATTCCAGCATCCTGAATCTCTGAGAAAACATCGAGTCCAAGGCACACACTTCGCGTAGGGTCTCTCGCACACTCCTGCCGGGCATATTCATACCGGAATTAACGATCCGTGCCTAACTTCGCCCCCTATCCTGAAGCCACGAAGAAGCTGCCGGTAAGAGGCGCCCAGAGAATTCCCTAGCTTGTCCCACAACCTGAGATCCTCCTCTCGTGCACTAGCTACATATTCCTTTACGAGGTCACCAGCCTGGAAGCTGAGTTAGTTCGTATTTATGGGGACTGTACGCGCTCCTTGGACGGATCTCTAAATTTCCGAGTGTCCTCCCTCTTTGAATAGCTGGATCTGATGGTCCAGGGAGAGAAGCGAAGCAAAGACTGAGATTGGCTGGATCCAGAACTTTCTGTAGATTCGTTTAACCGAGTACAGTGTAATTGAGGAGTAGAGATGGTGAACGGATATATTAGCCCCTTAACCTATGACTTCTTTTCTAACTGTACATCTAAGTGTCAGCCATTTACCGTTTTAGTGCTGTATCAGGTAACAGAAGCTAATCGTCTGGTAGCCGACCGTGCGGCGAACAGAGGGTCCAATCGGACCTGTTGATATATTTACTGAAAATTGAGTTCAGCTAGGACAATTTAGGGTTTTTTTCTTCTGGGAAAAGCCGCTTTTGGAAGTACGGTTACAGGTAAAGGTCTTATCGAGGTCTTTAACATCTTCATTTACCTGCTCGTGTTATATACAGATAGAAAATGCAAAAGGATTGTGTAGCTTTAATATTAACATATTTTCCATTTGTAAATGAAATACCATTTTCTACTTGAAGTACCAAATCATATGCTACCATTCGTTTATTGTTGGAACCCTCAAACAGATTGCAACACACGGCCTTGAGTGCCGCAACATCAATCGATGCCGATTCTTGAGAGTTTAATTTACGACCTCGCTATATCGTGGCCCCAACTATATGTTAGATATAAGGATTGCTATGTAGATGCGTATTCTCTGAAGGTTCTGGGGTAAGTGCCTTGCCGTCTCTCGTGGTCCTCTTACCAGAAAAAGCCGCATTTTCCCCACTCTGTGGCCAGATCCTTCGAGAAGAAACACGGCCTTGAGTGCCGCAACATCAATCGATGCCGATTCTTGAGAGTTTAATTTACGACCTCGCGGCCCCAACTATATGTTAGATATAAGGATTGCTATGTAGATGCGTATTCTCTGAAGGTTCCGGGGTAAGTGCCTTGCCGTCTCTCGTGGTCCTCTTACCAGAAAAACCTTTCCCCACTCTGTGGCCAGATCCTTCGAGAAGAACACCCTTAACCCCTTGGCCTACCCGCTATCGCCCGATTGCTCGGGCCATAGTAAGCAAGAAGGTCGGTCGCGCGTCGAGCCATTGAGCTGCTTAACCGAAACGTGTGAACGCAACGAAGGATTACACGTAACTAAAGCAAGAGAAAATCGAGAACAGTTGAACCACGAGCCAGGCTCGTCTTGTTTACGTTTGGTCCGAACCAAGTACCACGAGTCAGGCTCGTGCTTATTGTTTATGGCCCAAATTCCTTACCACGAGTCTCACCCGTGGTTGTAGGCCAAGGGGTTAACTTTACGCGTGCTACGCAGCACCATGACTTCCCGTCATCGGTTTATTGTTTATGGCCCAAATTCCTTACCACGAGTCTCACTCGTGGTTGTAGGCCAAGGGGTTAACTTTACGCGTGCTACGCAGCACCATGACTTCCCGTCATCGGCCACGCGCGTACCTTCGAGATCGGCGGTCGAACTCTCTATCGCCGATTCGTAAACAAAGGTTCCGCGACCCTCAGAAGTCGCCGCGTCTCCTCTATAGAGAACTCGACGCTTACAGACCCATACGAATAAATTTCTATTTTCGTCACCGAGTATGAGTTTTTCAATCAAATTTGTACTATTTTCCACCTATGGAGCTGTGATTTCTAAAAATATTATTATTCGTAGTATCGTTTGCTCGATGTTAACGTGAATACTGGCAATGTGCTTCAAGTTTACATCTTTCCGACGAACATGCTTTCGTCTTTTGTTCTGTATGAGGTAGGGAGGGATAACGCGTGATGCCTGGCGACGTTGAATCCGCCCGGCGAGGGTCAATCTAAATTTCTTTTGAAAACTCGAAAATAAACACGTTTAACGATAAATCGTGCAAAAGTAATATTTTTTACCTTATCTTCACTAAAAAAAAATTCACTATTTAACTCGCCTTTCGAAGACTTTTACACGCTTTCAAAGAACAATCAATTTTGCATTCGACAGACTTGTAACTGAAGCTCAAATATGAATGTAATTGTCTTTTGTTTTTAGTCAAATATCTCACACTATTGCCGATTGATTTTGTTACTTACTTATCGAATTATTGCGGTGTTCCATATTAGGTACAGTTACCCTACGTTTGAATCAAATTAAAAAAAATCACTCGGATAATTAGCAAGTATCTAGTCTTCAAACAATGCACCGCAAAGACACAGGCATTCGAATAAATTTACCAATAAATCCCATTAGAACTTGATTAAATAACAGCGAAAAGCATTACAATATTGAATTACCTATCACTCATTCTCCCTCCATTTTTCTCTGCTAAACTTCAACGTTTCATTACCTGCAAACAATGTTTTTGTCAGCAGAGGACCTTAAGTACCATGCAAACTACGATGAGAAGAATCCTTTTGGTGAAAGACTGAACGAGCACGGTTATCAAGCCGCTCAAGAGAATTCGAGAAATATCCTCCGGCCTCTTTTCTCCATTAAACGTCGCAAGAATAGAGGTAAAAGCTTGAGTGCATCTCGTAAAACATTGAACGATATTCAAAGACAATACCCGAAGCTTTCCGGTGGCCACTTGCCTCCTTTTTCTTCACTATGAAACTTTCATGCCAGCCGAAACGTTCAAACTTAATCGCGTTACCTTAATAAGAAACCCTTTTGCCATCGTTCATCGGATATACTCCGACTCTCGTTCAATATTCAACGTTCGATACCGTTATCGAGCATCCCTAAATGCTTGTTCTTTTTAGCGAAAAATAGATTCGTCTTAAGCTTGGGAATCACTTAGGAATCCAGATAGAGGTGATATAGGTTTGTCTATGTTGTATTGGTCACTTTTAAATTGTGCCTAATTGATTTCTTAGTTATTGAAGAGTGTAAACAATGTTTACCACAGCGACGGAAATATCGTTAAATCGAACGTGTTTCTTAACCCATTCGAGGCCAATCACACACCTGGTGTGTAACGCCGTCCGTTAGGCCGTCAGAGCCCAAGTTTTCATGTATGAAGTCTCAAATTTCAAATCTCATGCCTCAAACCTCAAGTGTTCAAAGTCTCAAAAATACAATCTCAAATTTCTATAATCAAGAATCCCAAACTTCCAAGTCCCAAATCTGAGACCTCAAATTTTTAAATTAGAAATCTCAAATCTCAAGCTTTAAACCTCAAAATACAAAATTCAAATCTCAAATCCAAAATCTCAAACTTACAGATCTCAAATCCTACATCTCAAATCTTAAATTTCAAGTCTCAAAACTCTAACCTCAAAGCCCAAGTTTTCATGTTTGAAGTCTCAAATTTCAAATCTCATGTCTCAAACTTCAAGTGTCCAAAGTCTCAAAAATACAATCTCAAATTACTATAATCAAGAATCCCAAACTTCCAAGTCCCAAATCTGAGACCTCAAATTTCTAAATTAGAAATCTCAAGCTTTAAACCTCAAAATCCAAGCTTCAAATCTCTAATCCAAAATCTCAAACTTACAGATCTCAAATCCTACATCTCAAATCTTAAATTTCAAGTCTCAAAACTCTAACCTCAAAGCCCAAGTTTTCATGTTTGAAGTCTCAAATTTCAAATCTCATGTCTCAAACTTCAAGTGTCCAAAGTCTCAAAAATACAATCTCAAATTACTATAATCAAGAATCCCAAACTTCCAAATCCTAAATCTGAGACCCCAAATTTCTAAATTTCAAATCTCGAAAGTCTCAAGCCTCAAAACTGTAATCCAAAATCCCAAGTTCTCAATTTTCCAGGCAATCAAAGAATTGCAAATTTTCCACTTCTAAAAAAAAAAATTGAACAAAAATATGGAATCCGTAGAAACGAAAACATTAGCAAAGGAATAATTTTAGACGTGACAGGTAAGAATTCGAGTTGGAAAGATGGGAAATCGTTAATTAAAAGGACGTTCGCCTGAAGATGGAACAAGATTATTCGACGTTCGTCCCAGAAGTCTCGTTAAATTCACAGGCAACAGGTTCCACGCGGGTTCTATGCAACGCCGCCTCGAATTCAATTCTGACAGATTGCAAATGCGATTGCAGTCGCGGCACGTGCCGCGTTATGACGTTCGACCGGCTTTCGAAATAGCAGCGATTCGCGGGAATCAGCTGCCATTGTCTCTGAACTCGCAATCGAATGAAATCGTAACGGAATAAACCATGATTTACCGTGTGAATCTTTTGTCCGCGTAGTCTCCTTTTATGCTTCCACTGAACGACGTACAATTGCTGCGAGAAAATTGAGCATCTAATTTCCAATATACAGGGTGTTACACTTGAAATTCGAGTCTCCAAAACCTCAAGCCTTGAAGTTCTAATCTAAAATCCTAAGTTTTGAAGTCTCAAATACAAAATTTTGAGACTCGAACCTCAAGTCTCCAAAGTCTCAAGCCTCAAATCTCAAACCCCAAATTTTCATGTCTGAAGTCTCAAATTTAAAACTTCAAACCTCAAGTGTCCGAGGTCTCTATAATCAAAAATCCCAAACTTCCAAGTGCTAAATGTGGAACCTCAAATTTCTAAATTCCAAATCTCAAGCTTCGAACCTCAAAACCTAAGCTTCAAATCTCAAACTTCCAGATCTCAAGTCCCACATCTCAAATCTTAAATTTCAAGTCTCAAATCTCTAATCTCAAAGCCCAAGTTTTCATGTTCGAAGTCCCAAATTTCAAATCTCACGCCTCAAACACCTCATGTCTACGAGGTCTCAAAAATCCAATCTCAAATTTCTATAGTCAAAAATCCCAAACCTCCAAGTTCTAAATCTGAAATTTCAAATCTCAAATTTCAAGCTTCAAACCTCAAATCCCAAATCTCCAATTCAAAGTCTCAAACTTCCCAATCTCAAGTCCCACATCTCAAATCTAAAATTTCAAAAGTCTCAAACCTCTAATCTCAAAGCCCAAGTTTTCGCGGGTTCCACCTCCCAAATTAGAAAAATCTCAAATCTCTAATTCCAACCTTCCAACTCTCAGATCTTCAAAATCCAATATCCCAAAAATCATTTTCCGGGATCCTGTGAAAAATCCTCGATCGACGAAAATCCGAAAGTGGCAAAATGATATCGGTCGATGTCGATAGTAATTGCAGCGGCCTTCACGCGCCATCTCTTAATTCCATCGTGACGAGGACCATCGGCTGGACGAACTCCATTAACTGTTTAACGAACCGCAATTTATTACGTTATAAACCAGCGTTCTCTCGCTCCTTCTACCGTGTTCGACGCCTCTGGCGAGATATATTTTCTTTTGGCGCCGCTTAACGACCACGAAACGCGAGGAACTCGAAGTCCTCTGTTGAGGAGGCGGCTTTATCTCCTTGATGTCCTATTGTCCCTCTGGTGTCTCGTGCTCCTATGGAATTTTCTTTTAATCCTCTCTTTCAAATCTTTCTTCTGCCGAACATTCGTTGATTCGTTGATTCTTAATGAATCTTCCGATGAATTTGATTGCAAAGTAGTCTGTCGAACAGTTTACATCCCTTGTATTTCCGGATATTTAAAATATTTATTTGGAACTGTAATGTAATTTTTGATGGTTCAAATGCTGATGGTTTTATATGCAATTCAAGCCGATTATTTTAATGTACGAACAGGAATTTTGTTATGGATTAATTTTTATTATTTTTCATACTATCTGAAAGCAGCTTTGGGTAAATCCGTTCACCATTAAAGAAATTCCTTAAAAACCGAAGAATTAACTTTTAGTCACTGATTGTACATTTTATAATGAAAATAAATTTTGAAGTAAATTGAAAAAACTGTTTAAAATAATTATATATCGAATATATTTCTTTGAAAAAATTCGTCGTACAAGGAATATTCCAAATTTTTGAGAATATTTAGAACGAATAAATTTTTAATAAAAAAAAAAATTGATCGTACAAAATAAATTTAAGATGCTGACGGTATGATAAATTCAGTACAACAGACGCAAAGAATTGAATCGTAAGATAACTGCAGAGTGTACAACGTTAAGCTAAAGTTCGCGAAATCTGTTCACTTTTATTAGGTTTTACTCGGGACGCGGCTCGAACAATAGGAAAAAGCACTTCTTCAAAAGTTGCACGACACAAAAGAAGACGTAACGCGGCAGAAATAGTTTTTCCATCCTTCGTCCTTATTTCCGCTCTCTCAATGGGAACGCTCTAACGTTCGTTTTCATCCTCGGCGCAATAACGTTTATTGAAACGAATTCGAGCAACAAAAAGAGAGTATCTTTTTATCAATCAATTCTACGAAGTAACTCGACAATTTTTCCAACCTCTGCTTTTCCGGTTACATCGAGATATTTATACAATTTCTAGCTATATTACCAGGTATTAAAGAAATATTAATACTTGAACGTTAATACCAGAAGTTGTAATTTTTCAACCGTTAAAATTTCTACACACACTTTTATACGATTATATGAAATTTTATTTTATCTAAAATAAATATATTTAATATTGTTTTCTTTTTTCTTCAAAAGAAATGTCCAAAGCTTCCTTACTTTCTTTTGCCATTGTTCGAAATCGAAGAAACAATTTTAAGCAATCGTTTGATTACTGGTGAGAGAAATAATTCTTGGAGAGAAACTTCGTAAAGTAGTAAGTTTAATAAATATTCAAGATTATGCAAAGTGGTTACTTTAATAAAGAGACATCGAGGTAGATTTTTACATTTACACAGGAAAATCTGAAATCTCAAGTCATCAAAGTCCCAAGACTCGAAGCTCAAATTTTCAAAGTTTCAAATTTCAAATCTTAAACCCCAAGTTTCAGGTTACAAGTTCCAAATTTCAAATCTCAAACCTCTAGTCTCCGAAGTCCTAAACCTCAAATCTCAAATAACTAATCCAACATCCGAAATTTCCAAATCTCAAATTTTCAAAGTCTCAAACCTCAAACATCAAGTCTCCGAAGCCCCAAGCCTCAAATCGCTAATCTCAAACCTCAAGTCTCTGAAGTCCAAAGCCTCAAATCTCAAATAACTAATGCAACATCCCAAATTTCTAAATTTCAAATCTCTAGTCTCAAATCTCAAACCTCAAACACCAGGTCTCCGAATTCCCAAGCCTCAAATCTCAAATAACTAATCCAACATCCGAAATTTCCAAATCTCAAATTTTCAAAGTCTCAAACCTCAAACCTCAAGTCTCCGAAGTCCAAAGCCTCAAAATATCTCAAATAACTAATGCAACATCCCAAATTTCTAAATTTCAAATCTCTAGTCTCAAATCTCAAACCTCAAACACCAGGTCTCCGAATTCCCAAGCCTCAAATCTCAAATAACTAATCCAACATCCGAAATTTCCAAATCTCAAATTTTCAAAGTCTCAAACCTCGAACATCAAGTCTCCGAAGCCCCAAGCCTCAAATCGCTAATTTCAAACACCAAGTCTCCGAATTCCCAAGCCTCAAATCTCAAATAACTAATCCAACATCCAAAATTTCCAAATCTCAAATTTTCAAAGTCTCAAATTCCTAATCCCAACTTTTCTATGAAATTTCCAAATCTCAAATTTTCAAAGTCTCAAACCTCAAACATCAAGTCTCCGAAGCCCCAAGACTCAAATCGCTAATCTCAAACCTCAAGTCTCCGAAGTCCAAAGCCTCAAAATATCTCAAATAACTAATGCAACATCCCAAATTTCTAAATCTCAAATTTTCAAAGTCTCAAATTCCTAATCCCAACTTTTCTGTATTCCTATGACAACAGTTTTTACGAAACCTTTAGTTAATTGTGTTTGAGTGGAGCTACATATCTTTGGCTCACTGAAATCTTAACTGGACGTCACTCTAGGCCACGCTTATTCAAAACGTAGCCACGACTAGCCTCCCTGACCCTCATGAAGGCGGCAAAAATGGTCTCCTAGTCCTTATGCAACGTGGAAGAGTCTAATGACACTTTCCCAGGTAAAAGGAAAGTTTAGGCCTGAATTTTCAAGAACATGCACTCGTTCTTAATTCGCACGCCAAGTTAAAACACTCGACACAAGATGGCAAGTGTCTAAATTACGACCGTCTAAATAACTATAAGCGAGAAAAAAAAAAAAACATTTCGGTTTCGTTTTGCAAGCAACGAAGAAAAGCAGGGTGAGGTGTCACCCTTTTTTTTTTAGGATCGTCGAAGGCTTGCAGGAGGTAATGGAGGCAGGTATTCGTTAATTCAGTAAACACAGAGGGGCGCATCGCCGATATTAATAGTAGCGTGAACCAGGCGGCGATAAGGAGGCGATGGGATGGAGGGCGGAGGAAAATAAGGCGGTCTCGTGACAGCAAAGCCTCCCTTTCGTAGGTCGGAGCGCTTCCTTATCGAAATTCTTAATTAGAAAATTTTAATTATGTTTCGTAACCCTGTGGTAGGGGCGAAGGTACGAAAGGAGAGCGGAAAGAGGCAGGAGAAAGAGAAACGATGCTCGTGGAAGGCGCGAGAACGCCCCTGCAACGCGTTGATAGTGAATTTCCGCGGGATCCGGAAGCTTCCAGGATCCTGAAGGTAATTAAGCTCGCGCCTAGCAAAGGCGACGCTGTCCTTCCGAGGCGATATATTAAATTTCACCTGTAGCGCCCCTGGTGTGTTCGAGGGAATCATTGAAATATTGTGTACA
>NW_017100447.1:196971-203301 GCF_001263275.1 Habropoda laboriosa | reverse complement strand
AGATTGCGTTGTGTTCAAGCGTATCAATAATATTAAAATCGATATTACAATTATCACAAACGTCTGCTTTATTTATTCAACACTTTCTCCATGTTCGTCCACCTACTATGCCAAAGTCAAAAATATCAGACCGTCAAAAAAACCTACAGTTTTCCCTCCAAAGAGATTTTGCCCGCACGGGCAACAGTTGCCCACGCTCGCAAGAGAAAACATCCCGAAATAAATAATCACCGATTTTGATAAAACTTTGGTACACGGTAGTACACAAAAAAATATTCCACACGTATATTTTTTTTTATCAAAAATTGTTCACATTGAAATCGGCGGAAATCGTCAAAGTTTGACTGGAAAATATTGGGACACCCGGTGTATACGAAAGGAATATACAACAATTTTCATCCATTTTTGGCAAGATTGTGAACATGCAATGCATCCTAATACTTCTACATGTCAATCACGTTAATTAATACTTTTTACTAAAGGACATTTGCATTACAACGGGGATCTAAACTTTTTGAACCGATTAAATACAGTGGGTGATCAAATTATTAGTGCCACAATACGAAAAACATGTTTTTTGTTTTAGTGTAGAAAGAAAATCACGATATCAAGATTTTCACACCAGATAATTTTTAATTAACCATTGTTCACTAAAGATACACAAAACAGTTGAACTTAGCTTATGTAGCCATAAAAAATACAGTGAAGAAGTGGCAATAAAGTGAGTATTTGGTAGCAATTACAGCCTTCATTCTTTTTTCGGTATATTTTAAGTAATTTACTATGCGCTATAAGCAGTAAAAACACTAACAAAAATTCAAATGCTCGAGATCTATAAACTGACAAAACTGTAACACGTGGTTCTCAAGTGGCGATTTGCAGTGCCGATACAAAACAACGTCCACATGACAGATAATATCGCCTAAACTGTTGCCAAGTATATATATGCAATTTGTAAACATCAACGCTTCATAAAAAAAATGTAAAACCGTCAATTTCTCACAGATGGCTCTAATAATTTGGTCACCCACTGTACTCACGGACGCTAGCCTAAGTGTCAATGCCTGTGCACCGTTTCAGAAACGAAAGGAAAGCTGCTCCTGAAAATCCACGAAAAATCCATCTCAATCTGTTGAACATCCGTTCCTGGATCCACTCGACGTGAGTTCCACCAGTTTCCGCTGGCCAGTCGACGCGGGCCGAAGTCTGGAACGGAATAACCGGGATTCCTGGCCAATTCCAGGCTAACCTCGTTCTGGCCGCTAACTAAGCGGCGCGATCCTGTCGTGGATTCTCGTTTGGAAACTTAATCGGGCATCGAATGGAGAATCTCGCGTGTCGAAGAACGATCTCGTCGATCGATCTCTCGAACCTAACGAATCGGTACGCTCCTCTGCCTCGCAATCGGAAGCATCGAGTTCTCGAGGACCTTAGCCTGATTCCATACATCTACGATGCTTTTTCACCCTTCGTGAGATCTAATTGGAGGAGCCCCAGTCACGGAACTGGCTACTCTTCTCGAATTTATCGAGACTTCTTTGGAGGAATTAGGTATCTAGAAGTATGGATCAGCGGTGGATCTCGACTATTTCCAGGGATTTTACGGACGTGGTTTGTAGTGAGTATTATAGTGAAACTGTAGACGAATAAATTACATTGGTAATTTTGACCTGCAATTATTAATTTTTGATGCTTCGTAAAACTGTGACTGAAAATTATTACTGAGACTATTTTCAGAGTGATCGAGTGTGGTTTACAGTGAGTACTATAGTGAATTGCAGATAAATGAATTACTTGTGTTACTAATTTTCTCCCGCAATTTTGTAATTTCCCGTGCTTCATGAAAGTGTGAAAAAAATCATTACTGAGACTATCTTAAGGGACTGTATGAGCGAGGTTCATAATGAATTCCGAACGAATTAAATGATTCAAATGAGACGAATATTTACAAACAATCTTCACTTGCAATTATTCTAATAATTTATCTCATCACACAAGCGTAACTAAAAATCATCGTTGAGACTAGTTCGAGAGACCGCATAAGCATGGGTCATAGTGAACGAAGCTTTGTTTTTATAAATCTACCAAAAAAGATGAATAATTTCGACTTGTTGTTAAAAATGACAAATCAAGAAGCGACATTTTCGAAGAATGAAATTTCACGCCTCGCATGAAGTCTCACTAGCCAATTAAGAATAATGACTTGGACCAGGCTGTCCCGACATCGAGCTGCGACTTCTGGCAGCTCTACGCGCTGATACAGTCCCGAGCCAGCAAGTTTCCGCCACTTCCACCCTTCCACGGTCCGCCCTGTCCTTGATGGCTAATTAGTTATTACTAATTGCCCCGAGTAGTTCGGTAGTTTCGATTTGCCCAGCTCGAACGAGGGTGTGAGACGCGTTCAACTTCTCGCGAAGATGGCACGTGCTGTGCCACCAGGCTCGATGGAGGGGCTGGCTCTCTCTCTCTCTCTGATTTCACCTCTGCCCCACTCTCGGGGCAAAGACTTTGATGTACAATGTTTGCTGAGACGAATTCGTGGCTTTGGTATCGCGTGGAACGCGAGGACTTGTGATTAGGTGTGTGGATTTAGCGAAGTAGGTTACAGTAGGTCACCGACTATTTACCTATGGGGGCGATGAGGGTTGCATTTTTGGGAAAGATTGGAATTTTCATTCTAGGAATATGTGAACGAGTTAAGAATTTTGGTAAATTTACTTAACCTCGTCGCATGTATGCGTACGCTTAGGTTCGGCGAGTATTTTAATATTTGCGATGGAAAGAATATGAAAATATAGTGGATACACTGTTCGTTGCATAGTCTCCTAACGAGAAAATAGTTTCATTGCTATCGATTTAAAATGAAGAAAGTGTAACTGTATGTAAAATTAGATCATTTTTTTGTAATTTTCAAAACATTATTCCTGAAGAGGTTAAGTAGGTTAATAGAGGATTTTATGGTAAAATTAGAGTTCGTTTGGTCACTGAGTATTTACTAAGGGTTGCACTTTTGGTAAAGATTGTAATTTTAGTTTTTGAAGTATGTGGAATAGTTAAGAATTTTGGTAGATTTATGTAAGTAGGTTAATAGAGGATTTTAAGACGAAACTGGAGTTTGTTTGAGCACTGAGTGGCAATGATGAGGGTTGCATTTTTGGGAAAGATTGTAATTATAGTTTTTGCAATATGTAGAAGAATTAAGAATTACGGTAGGTTTGCATTAAATAGAGGATTTTATTAATTAGGCGAAATTATAAATTATTCAATCTTGTGTGACGTCACCGGATAGCCCCGGGCCAGCACGCTAGTTGGGCATCGTAGAGCGCGGCGCTCTTGCTGATCCGGATCGCAGCGACGGGGATATATCCCCCGGTCGACGAGGCTGCACGGAAAGCGTCTGGGGTAGGGACCGGCTGTATCAGCCCCACTGATGAGTCTGGTCGGTCCCGAGACCGAAACACTTTTCCTATTTTTGTTCCCTTGGCATGCCTTTCCTCTCTCTGAGTAGTGGCGAACAAACGAGCCGCTAGACCAGAGATAAGGCAAGGACCCAGAGCGCGTCCCAGGCGGAGTGCCGCAGGTGTATATAACCACCTGTGTGCCGGGCCTGTTAGCTTTCCCCTTTGGGAAGAGGCTGCCGTGGGACGTGACACTAGAATTTGGTATTGGATTTTTAGAAAAGGTTGTAATTTTGAATAGTAAATCTTTTGAAAAAATAGTAATTTTGAGTAATAGAAAAGAATTCCACTTTCTGGAACAAGTAGAAGAATTAAGAATTTTTTATAGGTTTTCGTGATATTTTCTTTTCAAGAAATACAACGTTAAAAAGAAAATATGACAATTAGTACTGTATCTGCTTTTTCATAGTTACATTGTAACTATAATGACATAATATTTTGAAGGAATACATGAATTGTGCGTGAATAATGTTTGTTACCAGTGGTAATCTATAAATTGTGTTAACAAATCTCCATTTAATCTGCGATTCGATCATGTGCACAGTATTATCGAAGAATTATCGTTTAACAGATTAAACTAATCTATAATCCTAATCTGTATAATCATAACAAACATTCAGTTCATTCACTTCGTTTATGTACACTTCGTATTATTTATGTAAGACTGGTATTGCAAACTGGTTCTATAAATTAGTCAATTACATGTTTGCATAAAATTGATACTAGCGTGTAATTGTCATGATTAAATGAGTGGAAATGTCTGAATTGTCTTAAATGATTATAAAATATCTGTAATCCCCAAATCTCAAATTTTTAAGTTTCAAGTCCCAAATTTCAAATCTAACCGCCGAAGCAACAAACTTTAAATACATAGAGCTTTGAGGCTCAAATCTTAAATTTTTACAATTTAAAATGCCAAACCTCCAAATCTCAAATTTTCAGAGTCTTCAGCCCTAAATTTCAAATTTTCAAAGTTTTAAGCCCCAAGCCTCAAATTTTCGAAGTCTTAAGCCCCAAATTTCTAAGTTTCGAAGTCTTAAGCCTCAACTCTCAAATTTTCGAAGCTTAAGCCTCAAACCTCAAATTTTCGAAGTCTCAAGCCCCAAATCTCAAATTTCCAAAGTGTCAAGCCCCAAATCTCAAAGTTTCGAAGTCTTAAGCCTCAACTCTCAAATTTTCGAAGCTTAAGCCTCAAACCTCAAAGTTTCGAAGTCTCAAGCCCCAAATCTCAAATTTCCAAAGTGTCAAGCCCCAAATCTCAAATTTCCAAAGTCTCCAGCCCCAAATCTCAAATTTCCAAAGTCTCAAGCCCCAAATCTCAAATTTCCAAAGTCTCAAGCCCCAAATCTCAAATTTCCAAAGTCTCAAACCCCAAATCTCAAATTTTCAAAGTCTTGAGCTCCAAATCTCAAATTTCCAAAGTCTTAAGCCCCAAATCTCAAATTTTCGAAGTCTTAAGCCTCAAATTTCAAATTTTCAGAGTCTTAAGCCCCAAATCTCAAATTTTCAAAGTTTCAAGCCCCAAATCTCAAATCTGAAGCCTCTAACCCTCGAGTTTCCAAAGCCACAGCCTCAAATCTCTAACCCAAAATTCCAAACATCCAAATCTCAAGTCTCAAATCAACACACCCTACATTTCAACATTCCTCCAAAACAACTGATATCTGATATAAAAAAACAAACTACCTAAAACTACAGTACCTCAATCCACACTAATCTCAAGCCTAAAACCCACATAACCAAGTCCTAAACCTTCCACGAACCCTAGAAAATCCCAACAAAACAAATCCTCAATTACACTACATACCTACCTTTTAAAAAAAGGAAAAAAAGAAAAACAACATCCAACCATTGAAAATCCTGAATTGAAGTAACCTGATATTAAAACCTGCAAAATACCCATATATCAGAGTCCTTCAGAATCCCATCAACGATCCTCAAGGAATCACCTCAAAGTCCCCCAGAACGAAAAAACAACAAGTTCGGAGCATTGAAAAATCGCCTGACGGTGGACTTTCACTGGCAAGCCTTATTAAAGGCCGCCAACAGCAGGGACAGGAGTCGAATAAAGCGATTCCTTTCAGCCGTGGAATCGATCGGCCGGAGCCTCGACCCTCTAACAATTGTCCACGGTCCATGGAACGAACAATCGACGATGGAGCCGGTAGGAGGGATGGATGGGGAGGGTGGGTGTGGTGAGGACGGGCTCGCGACGCGACAAAAGACACGGTGGACGATTATTTTATTTATAGACACGCTAATGACCCTCTGTGAGAGAAAAAAAAAAAAACGTCGTCGACCAAGTCGGCTCGTTATTTCCTTTTTCTCCCTGCAGCTCTTCCGGCCGCTGCGCGTGGCACTCTTCGTGCTTTTTAAATCGTCCCAGACGTCGACGACGATTTCTCGACGTCGTTCAAAACTCGACGACCCTCTCCCGCACAGCATCATTGTTTACGATGCCTGGATTATTTAACACTTTTCCTACGAATGCCCACTATAGTAGTGGTCGCCCGTGAAACTGATCCTATGTACTAATGACCGCCATAGTGATCACTGTTATTAAATTAACGGTTATTAAAATTCTGAAATATTGATTAACTGTTATTAAAATTTTAAAATATGAATTATTAAAATACTAGTTAACTATTATTAAAATATTAAAATATTAATTAACTGTTGTTAAATGTACATTTAAAGGAAAAGTGAATACTGTTTTAAATTTTTAAATGTTTTAATTTTTTTTAATAAGAAATGAAAATCAATCACGATTCGTGCAATTGGAACAATTCTAAAGATAGAAAAAAGTTGTAGAGGAAAAAGTGTAACGTTATAGAAAAGTCTATTTCCTTATGGCTTCATATTTTTCATAAGA
>NW_017100447.1:192273-196885 GCF_001263275.1 Habropoda laboriosa | reverse complement strand
GATCATTCTACGTGAAGAATTTTTTTTTATACGAACAGCGTCGGCTTTTGTCGATCACAGTAGCGAAAGGGTTAAAAGATGGTTCGAGCTGCCTCGTTCAGCAAGCATCGAGTTCGAACCGGTTCGTCAGATCCGGATGCTACGTTAGGTCACTTGACGGCTTCCGATCAATGCTGATGGGGACTAATCTCGGTCTGGGCTATTAGGCTGATCGGAAAGTTCTATCGTCAGTTTTTCACGTGCGCCTTTGCAACTACCTTCAAAGATTTTCATAAATGAGAGAAAATTTTAGCGAACAGGTGAGAAGACGAAGGAAAGGATTACTTTGTCAGTGGATCTTATTTTCAGGAAATGAAAAATTATTTTTTAAAAGAATCTGTTTAGTAAAAGAAAAGCACTAAAAGTGTCGGAAATGTATTCTATTTTCTTTCATCTTCGAAACAGTGTAACTTCAAGTTGGTCTATCGAAATATCTAACGAAAATTTATGGAAAATTCAAGGAAAATTTAGAAACAGTAGATTCATCGTGCTAATGACAATTCTTGTGATCTGTGATCGTGAACATCAATAAATGAACTACACGATGTTAAATAAAGTTCGATAAGGGAATTTAACGTTATCAGATTTCCCAATAGAAATTATTTTTCTGTTGAAACTCTTTCAAACTACAGAAATTTATCACAGAGGACAGCCTAATACTTTAGAAATTTAAATTTAAGAAATCTATCGAAAAATTCTGGACAATCTAATTCCTGAAAATTTCAAAAATGTACACAAACTACCAGAGTAAAAATTTCAAAAATCTATAAAAATTCCGAACAACCTAATTCCTAAAAATTTCAAAAACATATACAAATTACCAGAGTAAAAATCAAAATTTAAAAGATCTACAGAAAATCCGTCTAAAAATTCTGGACAACCTAATTCCTCAAAATTCCCAAAATGTACACAAACTACCAAAATAAAAAATAACTCCACAAAAACAACTCCAGCCTCCCATAAAACACGCTATTTCGAAAAAAAAAATTCATTCTTGACCCAAAAACCATAGTAACAATTACCGATAGGAAAAACTTGCGAAAAGATTCTCTGCGTCAGAGAGTCGTTGGAGAAAGTGACAGGGGAAAGGGTTAAGCAACGTCGAAACGGACGATTATATCGAACAGCATCAATCGAACGGAAACAATCGAACGAATCGTGGCCGGTACGCGATAAAATTGATTTTAAGTCGGCTAAAAACGAGTCAAGTGATTCGTAAGAGAATACCTCGACGACCCGTAGCCTCGCTAATGCCCCTCTCGAATACAAACTATCCAGTATCGGCTCCATGGAGCTCGTAAAATAATTACCGATCAATCGAATCGGCGTTAATCGGGTAATTAACCATTAACTGAACCGTACCGCTCGATCGTCTGTAACGTGTCCATACACGAAATAAACCCCGGACAGAGGGGGGTATATATCCCGATACGCCGTTCATTTCAATCTCTCCAACGCATCGCGGTCACGCGCGCGTCGTCCTCGATATTTTCATAATCGCGAAACTATGGCCGTTTTCGTATTCCACGCGTGAAACACATGCGCGAGATAAATAGTCCAATAACTGAGCATTTAGTAAATTTTAGGAACGGTCGAACCGTCGATGCGCCGATTAAAAGTTCTCGCTTCTTTATTGGTGCAGGTTTGTAATTTTTCTTTTTTCTTTTTTAAGTATTTTTTTTTGGTAATTCTGTGAGAGGTGAAATTTTAATGGCGGTGCCAAGATTAGCGAGAGTATTCCATTTGAATAGACGGTGATATTTGTAAAATTTTCATCTAATGCATCGCACAGCATATTTAAATAGTTCTACTTCTAGCTGTTGGCATATTGGGATGTGTTGTATTTAAAAGAAAAAATTCATTTCGGCGCCGTGGACAAGTTACGTAGAATTGGTCCGGCATTCAACGTGTGAACCCTTTATAACACCACGTGACTTGGGAGTTACGTACAGAGTATCTCCGGTTTTGATATACAGGGTGTTTCAAATGTTAGATACTCCAAAACTTTCCCTCTTACGAGTTCTGCAAAATATCACTATTGTTTCCCCTCCTATTCCTCAAACCCTCTCGAACGTATAGTCCGACAAACCTAAAGTGAAGCCACTGACGTCACAGTCAAACAAAATGGAAGCAAAATAGGCGGTTCAGGTCATCCCCACTACTCTTGGGTCTTATACTGGAGGCGCGTGAGGGGAAGTTGCGTTGTAGGTAAATGGTTTAGACAAACGAATTTCAGTCAACCCTTCGCTTACGATGTTCGTTTCTTAAAACAATCGTGGATAGTTTAAATTTATCGTTCGACTAATTTAAAGATAATATTTCGACCTTGGGCTCATTTCGTAGCAATAATCGTTGCTAAAGTTTCAATCTAATTTGACACTGTTCCCACTCATAGAATAATTTGGAAAAAATAATATTGGATTGCTTGAATTTTAACCTGTAAAATACGCTTATCGAAATAATAGAGAAATTTTGGGAACATGGGATAAAAAAATAAAGTTCGACGATATTTAGAACGACGATATTTTGAACACCTAATGCCATTTCCATCTACTCCTTCTACTCAGTGAATAAATACAGTGCAGAGATCAGTCCGCATTAATTAACCAATTGATTTTCTTCTTTCCTAAAAAATTCAATTCTTGCAGTTACCATTAGAACGACGATATTTTGAACACCTAATGCTATTTCCATCTACTCCTTCTACTCAGTGAATAAATACAGTGCAAAGATCATTTCACATTAATTAACCATCTGATTTTCTTCTTTCCTAAAAAATTCAATTCTTGCAGTTACCATTAGAACGACGATATTTTGAACACCTAATGCCATTTCCATCTACTCCTTCTACTCAGTGAATAAATACAGTGCAGAGATCATTTCGCATTAATTAACCATCTGATTTTCTTCTTTCCTAAAAAATTCAATTCTTGCAGTTACCATTAGAACGACGATATTTTGAACACCTAATGCCATTTCCATCTACTCCTTCTACTCAGTGAATAAATACAGTGCAGAGATCATTTCGCATTAATTAACCATCTGATTTTCTTCTTTCCTAAAAAATTCAATTCTTGCAGTTACCATTAGAACGACGATATTTTGAACACCTAGTGCTATTTCCATCTACTCCTTCTACTCAGTGAATAAATACAGTGCAGAGATCATTTCGCATTAATTAACCATCTGATTTTCTTCTTTCCTAAAAAATTCAATTCTTGCAGTTACCATTAGAACGACGATATTTTGAACACCTAATGCCATTTCCATCTACTCCTTCTACTCAGTGAATAAATACAGTGCAGAGATCAGTCCGCATTAATTAACCAATTGATTTTCTTCTTTCCTAAAAAATTCAATTCTTGCAGTTACCATTAGAACGACGATATTTTGAACACCTAATGCCATTTCCATCTACTCCTTCTACTCAGTGAATAAATACAGTGCAAAGATAATTTCACATTAATTAACCAACTGATTTTCTTTTCTCCTAAAAAATTCAATTCTTGCAGTTACCATTAGAACGACGATATTTTGAACACCTAATGCCATTTCCATCTACTCCTTCTACTCAGTGAATAAATACAGTGCAAAGATCATTTCACATTAATTAACCATCTGATTTTATTCTTTCCTAAAAAATTCAATTCTTGCAGTTACCATTAGAACGACGATATTTTGAACACCTAATGCCATTTCCATCTACTCCTTCTACTCTGTGAATAAATACAGTGCAAAGATCATTTCGCATTAATTAACCAACTGATTTTCTTCTCTCCTAAAAAATTCAATTCTTGCAGTTACCATTAGAACGACGATATTTTGAACACTTAGTACTTGCAGTTACCATTAGAACGACGATATTTTGAACACCTAATGCTATTTCCATCTACTCCTTCTTCTCAGTGAATAAATACAGTGCAAAGATCATTTCGCATTAATTAACCAACTGATTTTCTTCTCTCCCAAAAATTCAATTCTTGCAGTTCCCATTAGAACAAGCTTCTTAAAATGAAAAACACGCGAAGTCTAGTGTCACCTCCAGCGAAAGGGTTAACCAACCACAAAAAACAAGCTGCCCAAACGTGAACATTCGCAATTTCCGAAAATTAACCTGGCGATCATCCGTGAAAAACTTCGTCGGAAGGGGACGCGCCATAAAACGACACCAATAGGGTAAAGATAATTCGATGAAACAACAGCGCTCGTTATTCACGGCAGAACAATTCGATACTCGCGTACGCGTCGGGACGCGAAAACCTGCCGAACCTCCTCCTTCTCTCTTCTCTCCACCAGCCAACGCTGCGTGTCGTCACAGTTCCCGCGTTGCTTTTCGTCGGCTGGCCGAATCGTTTTACATAGAAATCGCGCCGATAAGCCTGCTCGTTCGCGATTTTATTAATTGCAGAAATTAATTCGAGCGAGCGTCCCACCGCTAACGCTTCAATTAAGACTGGACAGTCAATCAAAGCTAATTGAAACCGGCGAGGGTATAGCGACAGTGATTGGATGTTTTTAAACGTGACCATTGGCCCCGCGTCGATATATCGTTTACAGACGCTTTTCATCCACG
>NW_017100447.1:176355-192193 GCF_001263275.1 Habropoda laboriosa | reverse complement strand
GAGAACGCGTAACGGCGCTGATGGGGACCACTGATGATTTCATGGGACACTAATAGCTATGGACGTTTGAATTTCAATTTCAAAGCGATTCGGAGATTCTCAATACTGTGAAACTTGGAATTATTTGGAAATTAACCCTTTCACCGCTGTCGGTGTTTTGACAATTTTCTGGCACTGTGCTGTTGGTGACTTTTTGTACAATTTGGCACGCCTTCATACAATGTTTAAATTTTTGCTTGAATTTCAATCCTTTGAGTACTCTTTAATTTGATAATAAAAATTTAAAAATGATAAAATAAAAATTCTTAATCGCTAAAACGAAAAATTTTGATACTAACTAGAATTCGATACTTAAAAGTCTCGAAAGTTTTGAGAATTTTTCAATTTCGAGTCTTCAAAATTCCGAGAAAAATACTTCACGCTCGTTCGTTACATTCGAATGTACAAATATTTGATTAATTCGTTAAGATACCTGCTTGACGAATTTTACCTCTTTTTTTTTATGTCATAGTAATTTCTATAATTAGAAATTTTGCATTACAACGCATACATTTTTTTCTATTTCATGGAATGAACAACTGCAAAAATTATGCTAGTATCACTGGCAAAGAGTAACGTAATTTCGACAAATGCCAGAAATTGTAGTTAAAAAAAAAAAAATAAGAATAAGATTACATATATCCATTTTTTTTTTTGATACTGTAAAATAACAAATTAATCATGTTACCAGCAATATTTAGTTACAACATATACGATTACATGTCACAACAATTTTTAGTTTTCAAAATACAAATTTTTTTATATAGAATATCAAATTTCACAATGTTCCAAATTAATAATAGCAAAATATTCTAAATAAACCTGCAATATCTAATTTCACAATGTTACAATGTTCCAAATGAACAACAGCAACGTGATATTTCAAAATAAAAGTTTAGACCGTAAATTTGAAGTCCAATAAAATATGATCGAGAAAGACGGTACCAATTAATAATATCAATCACAACGAACAAGTCCCAAGACCATAATCTTTACAGTCGCTAGATCTGCGACTTCCAATTAGGACAAAGAACATTCCGGCCATCTATCCTCTGCATCGATTGACGTATCATAAATCGAGAATCGAACGACGCGTCTCTCGTTAAACCCAATTTCCTTGTTCCAATTAAACCATATTCGATTAATTAAAGAGTACAGAAACCAGCCAGGCTCTTCAACTTCCGCGAATCATTCCGAATCTCTGCGAGATTAATCAAGCTTTCGACGAACGACCAGTAATAACTCACGAAATGGTCAATGAAAGTCAAATAAAACGTCCGAAGAGAGAGAATAGATGCTGTTAGACGTTAATCAAACATTGCTTGTTAATTCATATCTTTCTGAATATAACTGAAACAACAGAAGCTAGGTAGGCAATTGTTTTATTCACGAAATATTATAACGAATACTATGCTTCGGGTTTATTTAAATATTTTTACTGTTAGCACAGCTTCAAAAAAACGAACACACGATAGGCTATTAACCAAAATGTATTATTTTATGAATATGAGCTGTCGCGCCGCGTTCTTTTGCGATGTTCAAAAGGAAGCTCGCGGTCGCGACTGTTACGCGCCAAAGTAATTTTGGGAAACTAGTTCAAATCAAATTTACCGGAGTCGCCGTGACTCCCCCGCCAAGTGCAAGAAGGCACGCTGATTGGTTTTTCACGAAAGTACAGATTACCAATCAACGTGCCCCTTGAGTGTCACCCACCCTTCCATTGCGCCCTTAGCGCGCTTTTCCTTGGAAGGAGTGGGGCCCTACCTGCGGGTGCGTGGAATCTTCGCTGTCCTTCGGTGACGCGTCGGAAGTTCCCGCCAGGTCAACCCTCGGCCGAAAGTGCCGTTATACGTGCGTGTGGATTGACTCTTCAGTAATACCTGGTTTATGACACGTCTTCGGTTATTGAGGACGCGGAAAAGTCGAAATTCTAAAGGCATTGTTCTGTAAGAAATTACTTATTTTTTCGCGGAGCTATGGAGCGTCTTTGTTCTCAAAAATAACCTTCTGGTGCGAGCGTGCCATAAACCCGGTCAACGAAGACCCCACGCGTTCCGTACCTGCGCGACGGAACATCTATACGTACGTTTTTAATACAGTATTGTAAGACGAATAAGTAACAATCGGTAATTTTGCGTTCGCTGCTGCCCTTTTCCCCGTTTTTATACATTCCGCCGGCCGTTGGAGCCGCGCAAGCCTTGGGGTGTGGGGTGCAGCCTGCAGTCATCCTTGTTTAAGGTCCCCTGCGGCTTGGGTTCGAAGTTATCGCCTAGGCGCGTCGTACAACGCCTTACTCATGTCACCCAAGATCATAGGACACAACGTAATAAATCCATGAAAGAAACTGAATTCGAAATAAATCTGGGGCGGTCTAGTGCAGTGGTAGCTAGACAAAAGCTACCGAAAGACGACGGCTGTGCGTGTGTGTGTCGGCGAGGCGCGAGACGAGTGAAAGAGGCAGTCGTTAAGTGGCCACCGAGTCGTTTGCATCTGCAATTTTGTTCTCTTTCTATTTTATTTATTAAACTTTACAACGTTGACCCGCTGTTGCTCCCTTCTCCCTGCTCACATCCTATAGAAATTTATGCAAAACCTGCAAATACTGTAAATGTCCCGATACTTATGTACGGAAGTGTAAATTTGGCGTGGCAGTCAACGTGTTAAGTAAATCGAGAAAAAAACTCCCGATTTGTCGTTTTTCGTTCAAACCTCGTACTTTCCACATCTTGATATATTTTCACCCCATAAACATTCACAGTCTACCGATGACCCCCGCCCTCTCGCAAAGCAGCAATTATAACCAACCGAGTCTAAGCCAGCACGGCGAAGTCGAAAGGGTGCGAAACTTTCTCACGAGTTCTCTTTTTAATTTCACCCCAGGCCAATTGTTCGTGGTGCGTTTCGGGTATCGCAGTCGAAGCCAGCCATCGAGTACACTTATCCTCTCCTGCTCAATGGGAACTCCCGGCGGATGTGTCGATAATTCTGTGGGCCCTCAATTAGCGAGAGGCCGGCCGCTTCTCGAGAGCCATTACTTCGATTACTTTTCTAGTATTGCCCATCGAAGGCCGCCTGACACCTACATCTACACCGGTTAATTAATATAGCGGGATAAAGGCGCGTTCTCACGCCCGCGAGGAGACGATAGAGACCCTTCTGGATTGGAATTGGCATGGTGCAAGGTCGTGAATGAAGTTTATCGGAGTATGAATAATTTGATGTATTGTTGGGAATGAAAGAAAGAAAAACCTGATGGATCAACACAGTGCAACCTTTTTTTTTACATTATGGATGAATAAATACAGTGGGATTAATATACAGGAGTAGCTTTAATGGAATAAGCGGCTTCCTTGTAAATCTTCAAGTAGTATTAACGTAAATTTAAAAAATCGCAGAGGAAGTTTACTGGAATATTGATAATTTATTGTATATTGTCGGGAATAGGAACTAACAGTGGAAGTTTGCTTAAAATATTAGAAGAAATTAATGGTTATTAAGGAACGAATACGCTGGAATTAATATTCATGAGTAGCTTCAATGGAATAAGTCATTTCTTTATAAATGCACTGAAGAGATTCTTCAATTTGTTTCAATGTAAATTTTTCAAATCATACGAATAGATAATTTATTATGTACTATAAGGAATAAACGAAAGAAAAAATTGGTAGGTTAACAGTGAGGTCTTTTTAAAATACTGAAATGAAAAAAATTCATCCCTTCTACATTAACGAAGAACGAATTCACTAACCTGAACAGAACAGTAATTAATAAAATTTCCAAAAAATCGAAGATTTCATCTACCCAGTGTAAAATAAAATCAGAAAATATGTTCCATATGCTCTAATTAATTTATGCCTCTATTGACTAAATACATTTTTAGCATTTTTAACCTCTGTTACTGATGACTGACGTATTTGAAGCAATTAACAGCTCTGGTTTAACCCAAACTATACTTTGTCCCAATTTCTAACTGTTTACACATATACTTTTCTGTATACTGTAATACGTCTATACTATCAGGCTTAAAATTATAGTGAAACAAACCACCATAACAGTGATCAAGACTATCAAGCTTAGAATAGTGTTACCAGAGTCTCCTTTGACAATTTATTATTCTCAATAATCCAGAAATTTTCCATATCCATCCCTTTCCTCGAAGAAACAATCCCCAGCATCTACTATTCAAAACAATTTCCACTCTGACCAAAGACCTCTATCTTCAACCATCAACAGAGGTTCCTGGCTTGAATTTATGGACATAACCCAACTGCTGACAAATTACAGCAGAATCAGTAAAACCGTTTTATCAAAGGACTTGCATTAACGCAAACCTAGCTCCACTCCTCGCTTCAGGTAATTCATTTACCTTTCTGTTAGTCAAATAATTAAAAAAAAAGAAGAAGTAGATAGAGAGAGCGAGAGAGAGAGAGAGAGAGAGGAGAAAGAAAAAATACGAGGAAAGAGAGAACGTGGAAGCGAAAGGAAGCTTTTTCCAACGAACGATAAAAGACACACTTTTACCTTAATGGAATTCGTTATCGAGCAAAAATAATTCCCTTTGACGAGCACCGAGGTAAGAATCAAGAGAAGGACGTGGAAAGTACGGTGTAATACAAAAACGCAGGAAAAATCGAAAAGCTGAAGGGTCCCGCGGGGGATTCCAGTCGTACCATCCTGGTTCTCCAGTCTTCTTTCAACCAAGAAAGAGTCTCTGCCGATCCAAGGGGTAAAGAACGACGAGCAGGAATATTAGAGACGTGTTTCAAGTTATCCGCTATCTTTATTAACTGTCGTTACAAATTAACCAGCCGTCGGAACGAAGACAAGTGCAGCTTTCTTTGCATGTAAAAATTATACAGCGCGTTCATCGGAGAACGTATAGTCGGTGGAAGAAATATAGCGAGGTCAAGGGATCGAAGTTTACAGGTCCATGCATATCGACAGAAATCTGTGTAGATAAGGGCCAAAAACCTCGGTCTATGCGTCCATTTAGTATGATCATGATCCTCTCCCTTCGATTTTTTCGATATCTCGACTATTTCATTTCTTAGAAATGTTTAAAGTTGACTCTCTTGGTAAAAACAGGTTTTTCTTCTTCAAACTGCCGCCATTTTTTTAATAATTAAAATTCTTGAAAAATCCTACGCTACATCGTAGATAATACATTTTTATTCATAAATCAAACAGAATTTTTTTTCCAATCCTTGCCGACAATGGCGGTTAGCAATCAATATTTTAGCGGAAAAGGTTTCGCAATAACTCCTCCATTTTGTAACATTTTCACATTTGAAAAATTGGAGAAGGAAACTGAAAGTTACGTTCACATCTTCTGAAAAAATGGTAACTTTTCATTTAGTAGTTACCTATGAAAAAAATTCTCAATCTTAACGTATCTTTAGACTTCTCAGGGCGGTGCATCCCCTTAATTCGCGACCTCGTAATATTTCTTCCACCGACTATACCTATCCCTTCTTCCTTTTCCAAGGTGACCAGTGCGTGGAAAGACATGTAACAAGCATTAATTGCAGCTTAACCATGAAAGTTTCACTCGACATAGTCAACGTGCAAAATGGCAAAACGTGCACATTTGCAAAATGGCGTCGATAAAATAACAAAAGGTGTTTTGTGCGGTAGAATATGCGAAAACGACGTCTCTTCTCACGCTTATCAACGCAATTTTCATTTTTTCAATTATACCTACGAAAAAGTTGCTTGGCAAACATAAAACAGAAAAGTAAGCTCGCAGATTAGAAATTCTCTCGAATTGAAAAATCCACAATTCAGCAAGATTAACGAAGTAGCAAGGATGATCTACAAATCCGAACAAGGGAGAAATTCGAAACAGAGGTTAGAAATGCGCTCTATGGAGGATTTTTCGTGGAACCAGCACGACAAAATGGCGGTCGCATTAGTCGAGGCGAGGAATTTCGGGCAGAGCTGTTTCGTGCACGCGGCGCGCATCGGAAAAGCCATCAGTGCACGATAGAGTCCTTATGTCGTGCTCTTTCTGATTATTCCGAGGATTTCGAAGAAATACGAGCTGTCAGAGAGCGGCTGACACCGCCTTCAGGAGAGAAAAATAATTGCAACATATTGTTTTTGGAAGATGCGATTCGCAACTGCGTTAGAAATCAAAAGAATTGATCTTTCAATTGAAAAACATGAGAATTTGATTTTTTTCAAGGCGTGAGATACAGGAAAAATTTGTTTCTAAAAATGTTTCTCGAAGTTTTCGAAGAGATAACAGAAATATTCGACATTTACGTGAATTTTTGTCAAATGACTTATGGACCGCCCTGTATTTAATTTCATAGAATTTCAATCGAAGGATAAATGATTAACTTTTTAGCTAATAAAACGGGTAATTTTGATCGTTGAAATAGTGCAAAAGGAATAGATAAGAGCTTGACTTTCTCAAAAATGAATACTCCCAAATTCCAAGAAATTAATTTTCCAAAAATCTATACCATCATCAGAAACACTCGCTATAATACGTCTGTATATATTGTTAACTCTTCGCGGTCATATTTTCCATAGGCATGGTAGCCTTATTGGTCGGAATTATTTTTCGGTAGCGCTCGCTCGGTCAACTATCGCCTAAAAAACGTATAAATTTTATTCAAACGAGTTTGTTCAAGCTGTGTGCACATTATTTCTCCCCCCGTTTCTACAGGCAAAGGATCGAGAATATCCCCGGGGTTCGACCGCAAAGAGTTAACATTAAGTTGGTATACTTAACCCTTATGTCAATAACCAGAATTGTCGTCTACTTTATCGTCGAATTTTAGTAGCTTTCTGATAACAAAATTCTAAACTTGAGGCAAACACAGATAGGAAATGTACCAAGTAACAACGATCTTGCCGGATATTTCAATCTTTTACCTGGAAGATAACATATTCGAAGTGAGAATTATCCAAAAGGGTACCCGGTTATTGACATAAGGGTTAATATCGAAGATAAAACTGTAGAATCCACGTGAAACCTTGAAACTCGCCAATTCCCAATCAGCCAAACGAAGAAACCACTCGCGAGCATCAGTGATCGAGCAAATTGATCGCGTACAAGCTCTGGAGAAGAAAAACCAGCGCGACGACAGCCACGCGAAGGGCGGTAAGGATCAATCGAGGGTCGGTCCGCTGTTAAGCACACTCCAGGGTGAAAAATAGCGGCTACCGGGGGGTTAAGAAATTGCCAGGCGGCACGGCTCGATATCCGGAAGCGAAATTGCACTCGAGTTGGCAATCGGCTGGTAATGGTCGACGTGCGTTCGCGTTAAATCCAGCGGGATGCAATCTCCAGCGACTAACGAGCCGCGTCTAAGTGCCCGACCCGAACTTCCAGATCCCCCTTTTCTAGCCTAGGAGAGTCTTTTAACCGACGCGAAACGCGATCTCAGTTCTGCTACCTGGTCTCGGGGATTATTCGGGGATTCCGGAGGTGAGGACGAGAGAGGCGGTTGCTTTGAGATGGTGATTGCGATGGAGATGCGGTTTCGAGTGGTTCTTTGCTGGCTTGGCTGGTGGCTGCCGGCTTTCAGGAACGGTTCACGGCCAAGTGTGAGGATTTTTGTGCCGTCTTTTTATTTTTCTATCTTAGTCGGCCGCGTTTGAGGATTTACGCGAGGGTAATTAAAGGGTTACATACTTGTTGTAAGTGCTGGATTTTTGGAAATTGAGGTAAGAACGCTGCTAAGTGTTGTTGGGGGAACTGTGTAGCGAATTCCCGTATACAGAGTGTCTCGCCTGATTTTCACATCTTGATTATCTCGCTACTGTTACTCGTAGCGAAAAATGTTTCAGATCTTGGTGTTATCAGTTCTTTCATGAGTGGACGCGTAAAGGTCGTGAAAGTTAACTTCGTTCTTTTAAATGGAATTATGTATTTTTTTAAATACGTCAATCGATGTAGCTCGATATTCTCTATTAGAAAGTATTAACCTACTTATGTCGGGAAGGTAGTGGTTTAGGAGATATTTCAATTTAAATAACTGTAGGACACCATTGCTCTCTTGTTAAGGTGTTAGCTTTATTTACGAACGTTAGCGTAACAAAAAGGATTGATTGTATTCAAAGACTAAACAATCTCTAATCTCTAAAAAACAAAAATCAGAAACCAGATTGCAGAAGCTTAATAATCCCTAACTCAATCCTAGTCACAACCATAACACTATCGTAAGAGTGGAATTATTTGAGGCTTCCGGGTGTAAGCCGTGTCCAAAAGAATTTACATTCCGACCTTTCGCCAGCATTGCAGCTAGCTTCATCAGGGTCTGGAGACGTACTGATAATAGTGCGTCTGGATGTTCACTCCTTTAAGTACCTGTGTTCATTTTACGGATCAGTGGTTTTCACCGATTTTTAATTGAAAGTGGAAATCTCAAAACTCTCATAACACTCTCCTCTTCACGAACAATCAAACACCAGATTACAAACACCGAACAATCTCTAAATGTTCCTTAACGAAGTTACACCGTTCCCATCATCCACCTGTTTCTACAGGTAGATCCAGCTGGACGGATCGTCAATCGATGCACTTGCCGATCGCAGCAACAACATCTGCACACGTTAAACGGGACATGAAATCGAGCATTAAATCGAGGAGAATCGCATCTCGTGTCGCAGCTGAGGGGTCCATCCTCGTGGATCCTGTGGCTCGTAAATCAGAATATAGTCGATCGAAACATTCGTCACGGTTGTCCGAATAAAGGGACGCGCGTTCGCAGCTGCGAGCTGACAGTTTCGCTTGTAAAAATCACGCTCGTTTTATCGCGGCCCCGCGATTTACGCGTGTAACGTCGTTACGGTCGGTTTATTAGGCCGCTGGTTCCATTATTAGCGGGATGTCGTTTGGAGATGCTGGCTGAGGTTGTTTCTCTCCGATACACCGGATGTTTCAGTTGTAACGAACATCTGAATTCTTTCTTCTGCAATTGGAAGTAAAAGAAGAACGTCTATGATCAAATTGACGGTTTCACATTTTCAGACGGAACCCTAGTTACACCGAATCCTTGTTATTTTTTTTTTTTATGAATCTGTTTAACCAACAGGGGTTTATGGCACGGATTCCAAGCGACGTTACTTTCGAGAAGTTTTTCTACAAGTTTTTCGATAACAATAGCCTATTCAAGCCAGAGGACAAATCCGGCTTATTACCTGATTGCCGCGGAACTTCTTCACTTCTGCGGACCATATGGTAAGCCGGTACTTGCCTCTGCGCGCTCAGTAACGATAAACATGCCATAAACCCGCAAAGTCGACGTTTCGGCAATGTCGCCACGCGGGGCTGACACCCCCGTTTGGGACCGTCTCTCCCTACTCTGCGGACCACGGTGGAGTGCACGAGGGCCTAGGAGAGCGGCTTTCGATAAACATGCCATAAACCCGCAAAGTCGACGTTTCGGCAATGTCGCCACGCGGGGCTGACATCCCCGTTTGGGACCGTCTCTCCCTACTCTGCGGACCACGGTGGAGTGCACGAGGGCCTAGGAGAGCGGCTCCATGATTTGCCAACAAGGTAAACTCCCCATTTTGGCGAACAGAGATATATACAGCCAGTTCACGACATTCGAGCAGATTCTAATATACTTAGAAACAATCGACACCACCTTGAGCGCTCTAACACGCAATACTCGACATCTTGATACACCAGTGCGGTCCAGTCCGCAATAATCGACATCACAAATAAAGCGCGATCACCATCGCGACAATAAGTAGTTGGCACATACACGTGCAATAATTACCAACGCCAACCCGACCTTCCAACCACAAAGAAGCGCGGAAAGCTGCGTTAACAGAAGCGTTGATGTTTACAAATTGCAAATATACACTTTGCGGCACTTTAGGCCAGGGGTTCCCAAAATTAGGTGGAAATATTTGGCGGGCCATTAGGACAATTGCGGCCATCGGCCGTTAAGACAATAAAATATGTACAATCTATATAATAAGAAGATATGTTACATATAAAATTTAGTATTTTTTTAACTGAACAATTTTTAATTGTAATATGATAAAATTCATTTACTTTTTTTTCTGTAAAAATGTAAATTATCTCTGTAAATTCAAGATCGCGGCTGATCTGCCATCGCGGGCCGCATTTCTAGGGTTTGCGGACCACACTTTGGGAACCTCTGCTTTAGGCAATATTATCTGTCATATGGACGTTATTTTGTGTCGGTACTGCAAATCACCACTTGAGAACCACGCGTTACAGTTTTGCTGGTTTATAGATCTCGAGCATTTTAATTTTCGTCGCTGTGTTTTTGTTACTTACAGTGCACAGTAAATTACTTGAAATGTATCGAAAAAGGAATCAAGTACTCACTTCATTGTTACTTCTTCACTGTATTTTTTATAACTACATAAGCTAAGTTTAACTGTTTCGCGCATCTTTAGGGAACAGTCGTTAATTAAAAATTATCCAGTGTGAAAACCTCGGATATTGCGATTTTACTTCTACACAAAAACAAAAAACCTATTTTTCCTATTCTGGCTCTAACAATTTGATCTCCCAAGGTCATCTTGAAGATCGTTCCAAGGTCACTGGCACTTCACTAATCGACATCACTTTAAGGTCATAATGTCACGGGTCACTGAACTCGTTTCGATGTTAGTATGCCAAAAAGTGACACTGGAATGACTTTCAAGATGACCTTGAAAGGTCTGTCGATAACAAAAAAATGACCTTGAGAGGATTTTTTTTTTATAATCACCAGATGGACGTCCAGCCATCACATAAATTCCTTCTACAATCAGTAATTTTTTTTTTACTTCAAACAGCAGAGAAAATGATTCATATGCTCGCTATAAACTGGACACCCTGTGTGCAGTGCTATTCGATTGATTATTCAGCTGACTATATAGGGACGGATAGTTAAGCATGCCATTTGGGCTATTTTACTGATTACGTAGATGTGAACTATTTAATTAATTAAATGGGTAGATTGTGTTCAGGTGCTTATTTTGGTGTCTGATATTCGATTCTAAGCTGGAAGGTAGAGTGTATCATTGGTTAATTGGTTAGGAAATAGGCTATTTGGATAAATATTTACATGTGACTTCTTACCAGCATAAATAATTAAGCGAAAAATTTAATTGATTTACAGAGTGACTTCTAGAAGAATATATAAATAATTAAACGCGTGCATTTATAAATACTGAAACCTGTAAATTATAAAATGAAGTACAAACAGAATGTTGAAATTCATTATTTTCTACTCTATTCTAATTTGCAGAACGTTATTTCTGAGTGACAGCTTTTGGAGGAATTAATTGTGAGCTACTTCTGCTGCATAAGAGTATATTATTCATTTAATTAGATGGGAATATCTTGCTTGGTGAGTTATTTTTCATCTACCACATCTCGGTTAGTTCATTATTCAGGTGACGTTCAGCTGATTATTTAAAGACTATTATATTAATGGAATTAATTATTGAATGGAGCACAAATGGAATATTATAGTTCTTTCTTCTCTTCCTTAATGTACTTTGTTGCTAATAATTTACATCAACTTCAGGTACTTGTGGCACACAAAAGAAAATGATCTTTAATATTATTTATTAAATTCGTGTCACGTGCATGACATTTTTTCTTAACACTAGAATTACCAGCCGAGTCAGAATGACACATTACCGACTTTACAAAAGTGAATTTTCACGTAAGTAAACCATAATTGGAAAATTCGATTTGTATCGATACAAACAGAAGCATACCTGCAGAAAATACATTCGGAAAGTTACAAATGATAACACTTATCAGTATTGAACATTCACGTTTTCTCGAAGGATGCTAATGGGTCATATTGACCCGGTCGGTAGTGTTAAAATCTGCATAAAGTGTCTCGACTAAAGAATAATGCCTAAGTTTAGTACTAATGGAACGCATAAATGCCAAAAAATTTGGTATTGATATATTTTTTATAAATAGTATAAATCTTTTATAATAAAAATGTGTCGAGTAAAAAGAATTTGTGAAAGAAGTTTTTGACAAATCTGCTTCAGTAATATTTGCGCTAATTTCGTTTACTATAGATTATCAAGTACGGTTAATTGGGACCGGACTAATTTGTCCCAAAAAAGCGAATTTCAACAGGCAAAATCCGAACAACGTAAAAAATGAAGGCAAAAACGATTTATTGAAAAACGTATGTAATATTCGGTCTTGAATACAAATGTGTGTTTAAGCATGCAAACAAAGCTAACAATAAGTAATAAAGTGTAGGCAAAATTTAGGGTTTGGGGCGGCCCACGTGGTCGTCAGCCGCGCCGATCGGGACGGTGGCCAAGTTTATGGTGCCGATGTGACCGTGGGTAAGACGTGCCATAAATCTGGTCACCAGAAGTAAAGGACGGAAAGCGACGTTCCCGGGCGAAACGGTTTTTCCGCCAAAATCGCGGTAGAAGGGGAACGTCGTTTAAAAACGAATAGCGTGTGGAAAAAGTGTGTGTGGGAAACGAACTTGCGTGAGAAAAGTATATTGAAGGAGCGTTGTTGAAAATAGGACTCGTGTCCGTGTAGAATACATTATTAGTTATTTATTAGAATTAAAACTGTCTCGTCTCTCGCCTTTATCATCTGATTCCGCCAAACCTCTCTCCATCCCAGACTCTCCTACAAAAGTAACATTAATAAGTAATGAAAAATAAGTAAATAAACACATATATTATGTAATGTATTTATATTCCGTTCTTCAGTATCTGTCCCAATTAACCGGAATCCACTGTACATATTGCATACATTACGAGTGTCGAGGAAAAAGAATTTGTGAAAGAAGTTTTTGACAAATCTCTGCTTCAGTAATATTTGCGCTAATTTCGTTTATTATAGATCATCAAATATGTGTTGCATGTATTACTTCATTTCCCGACCAATCCAGCGTAGAATATTGAGCATGTAACGCCGAATGTTTGATAGAAAGCAGTAAAACTGTATAAAATAAAAAGTAATAAAGCGAAGAAACGAAACTATAAAACATCTCTATTTTTCTCGAGTCGTACGATCGCAATTCGCAGGCGAATTTTCTCAAATGTACCTTTTCACGAGCCGCTCACAGCTACCAAAAGTTTATCACACTTTTTAGTATCCTTTCAACTACACGGCTTTCGGGAAAAAATAACACGCTCAGATTGCAAAAATTATACCAAACGTAATTCTTTCCCGATAGAGCGGAACGAAACGCCGTAATTCATCTCGAAAGTTAGAATCTGAAAGCGAAATCAATTTAACGAAATACATCACAGTATCTATGATAAAAATCACTGTGTAACAAACATGATACAACGTTAACAAAATTATAGTTTAAAGAGAATGAAAAAATCAGTAAATCAAGAATTGATGACTGAACACAAAGAAGCTGCAACTGGGTTTTCATCTTGAAACATTTTTTCTTAATTAACAATAGTTTAAAATATTAAAATGGAAATATTGCAAGATCAAATAAAATTGTTCGATACACGTGCAAAATAAGTTTTGATATATTTTGTTAACTAAAAAATTCTTTACTATGTCCACTCTTCAATTTTACTTCAAGAATTCCGAAAACAAAAAGTTGAAAAGAAAACAATATTTCCATTGAAACTTCCCAGCGCGAAACAGCAATTTCATATGCATCCACCTAATAAATTGCGAAAGTGCTTGAATGCTGAAAGCGGCCATATTCAACAAGTGCTTCAGGAAATTCTTGTTTTGCAAGGTGCAAAATACGTGCATGTAAATATTCATAGGCAAATAGAAAGACATAACGTGGTTGATGAGAAATGTTTGCAACCTCTAGCGAGAGAATCATCCTGTACATTTAAAATTCGTGCTTTTTCCTTAATTTTTCGTTCATTTTCATGTAAAGCTGCAGTAAAACAAAGAAAAAAAGATAAATTGAAATTTTGATTTTTACATTATAATAAAAGAGTATTAGAATTATTCTGTGAGGTAACAAAGCCGCTATCAGTCAGAAGTAGTTAACTATATCGCATTTATACCTAAATATACACTTAGTGATGGGCATTCTTATCTCAATTTCGAAGTTTTTCAATACTGTGAAAATTCGAATCGCTTCGAACCTAATTCGATACTTAAAACTCTTGAAAGCCTTAGTAAGTCTTGATAGCTCTTGAGTCTTTGGAATTCCTATAGATCCAGAACGTTTCGAAAACTTGGTGAATATTCAATATCTTTAATATTTTATATCAACGATATTTGGACGAAGGCATTCGAAATACAGATAACCCTCGTATAACACGGTTGTTATGCGAATTCGTGTTATATGAGACAAAGAACTGGTACAAAAAAGGGGGACAGGTTCCAAAAATGAAAAAAAAAAAAAAACATACTATTATATCTTTATAACTAAGAGAAATATTTTTATTAAAGCAATTTTCACCAAAAGTATAACATATTAATATGTATGAAGTAAAAATAATATATACTTTTTTATTTCCGCTAGACATAGTTCAGGGCTGAAAATTAATTCACGAAAATGAAAAAAATAATTATCATTTTTTTAAAAAAGGTTGAATAATACTAATTTCAAATGAAATATCTTTGGCTTTTAAAAGCTCTTATTATGTTCCACATTGTTCGAGTATTTCCCTAATTCTCAAACCGTGTTCTAGGATGCCGTGCTGCACGAGGGTTGCCCTCAGTTCTCGAACCGTGTTATAAGGGGGTTACCTGTACTAGCAAGATATTGAATACTCACCAAGCTTTCAAGTCCTGTCAAAACTTTCGAGACCGATCGAAACTTTAAAGACTCAAGATTCAAGACTTACCAAGAGTTCCGAATTTCTCGCCATATACACATATTCGAAGCGATTCGAAGTGTTTCAGAGCCCACCACTGCACACACACACACACACACTATTCTTCCCTCCACTTAATACCAACATCCTCAAAAGGTCGAAAACCCACGTCCAACTAAAGAACCAACTCTCCAGCCCAGTCGACCTAACCTCTTAAACATAATCACGACCGACCGAAAGCGTCCGGGCGTCGCCCACGTCCTGGCGTCTCTCGTTAATTAAGAGTAATTGCTATCCCTGTCCCTATCCAGGACAAAGAGACGGTTTGTCCTGCAGTTTGCAATCACTTAATCGCGGAACCGGGGAACGAGTGACGGGCCAGCTTGCTTCCCGCTCGAATCCTAGTAATTACGGATGCTAAACGGGGAGAAACGTCACGCCAACTTGCCATTTCGGCCTATTCGAACCTGCGACCGTTTCTCACGGAAATGATCGTTTATTGCGAGTCGATCGACTGGTAATTCTTAAGAAATGGATCAAGGCGGTTGGTTAAGCTGGAACGATACTTTTAAACGGCGTTTCACGTCGCCACGTGAGTCATTCGGTGGGTGAAACTAGAGGTGTTGCTAACTATCATCGATAATTTATATACGATGCTCGACTCGGGACACGAAACTTGTTTGATCTCGAACGCGAGTGGTATTGTTGCGCTCCCGACAAATTAATACTGGAAGGGCGAAATTCTAATAGTTGGTATGGAGATGGTGAATAATAACGTGTCCCTTGGTCGGAATGTTTTTGAATCATCTATTCTCGAGTTGTGCGTTCGAATATTGTTTAACCAACAGGGGTTTATGGCACGGATTCCAAGCGACGTTACATTTGAGAAGTTTTTCTACAAGTTTTTTGATAACAATAGCCTATTCAAGCCAGAGGGTAAATCCGGCTTATTACCTGATGGCCGCGGAAATTCTCCACTTCTGCGGGCCACATGGTAAGCCAGTACTTGCCTCTGCGCGCTCAGTAACGGTAAACATGCCATAAACCCGTAAAGTCGACGTTTCGGCAA